>NW_025784279.1:0-25202 GCF_021130785.1 Homalodisca vitripennis
AAAACATTAAACATTTATAGAGGGGAATTTTCTTAATCTGGAGGAAGATACATTACCTGAAACAAGTTAAGAAATTCGAATGTGGAATTGTTGAAGTTTAGACTCGGATTTTTTGGGAGTGGAACGCATTTGTGGTTTTGTTATATAATAAAAATTGATAAGAGCATGCATGTTATTTTGATTCGTATGGAAGAATTGAGGACAAACCACCTATAGAATTGATCAAATATTTGAAAAAATCAAGCGTCTACTACAATGACTCTCAGATTCAAGACTATAAAGATCCCCCAATTTGTGGTCATTTATGTGTTTTTGTTTTGAATGAACTGAGTAATGGTAAAGATTTTAAAGAAGTTGTTAACAAATTATTGCTTAATAAATATGGATTCACAAAATATTTTTGACGTATTTGGTACACAAATTATTCAAAATGTAGATAATAGTTTGAATTTTGATAGTTTGAGAAATGAAGTTTGATAACAAGTTAGAAAATTTATTACAAAACCTTCCAGATTCAGATATGTTTGCTGTCGAGATTGAAGATTTTAAAGCAGAATATGATAACAAACTTGCAAATTTCATGAGTTCAAATGAAGTTGCTGATAAAATAAAAACATTGGAAAAAGAAGTTGATGATGGGTTGTAAAAAAATTATTTACCAATTTAATGTCTCATATCGAAAAAGCTGATAAAATTACTGAAGCGATCAAAGTTGAAAAGAATTATGTTAGTTTGGCTAATAAGAAAAGAATTGTCGGTGTTCGACCTGGTATTGACAAACATGATGTTGTTGTTAAAGAACAAATTTTAAAAACCTCTAAAATTATCAGAAAACATCGATATTGTTGATTTACATGATCCGAATGTTAAAAATGCCTTAGATTTTAAAGGAAAAAGAATTAGCGGTGTTAGTAAAGGAAATTAATCCATTTGATGTTGTTGTAATGATTCAATTAGAAGATCCTATTAAAATGTTTAATGAACTAAAACAAAATTATGAGAATCATAAACAGCATGTTAAAGATTTTACAACAGAAGTCTAATGAAAAACTTGATGAAAGAAGTAAAAGATCAGTAGACGATGTTGGTGAAATTAATGAAAAACTTACTAAATTTAAAGAGTCTTTTGATAAGTTTAGTTTAGATGCTACGAAAACTTTTGAGAATATTGGTCATAAATTTGTTGAATACAATGATTCTTATGCTGTCAAATTTCAAAAATTAGAAGAAAACTTTAATAAATTTAAAGAAGATGTTGTTATAAGTTTTAGAGCCATCGACATCAGATTTAATGGATTAGGCGGCTATGATGACAAAATTTCTCCTTTATAAATGGCGCTCATATATTGTGTGAGGTGTAAGGCAAAAACTGCAACAAATGAATATAAAATATTACGCAAATATCAATGGAGTTAAGAGAATTTCCTGGAAAATGTGCTGAATGTAACGCAAAAAAGAGCCAATTTATAAAAACTTGAAATTTTTTCTTTATAAATAGAGATGGCGGGACATTACAGTGCTTTCGATCTTTTTATAATGCAACACGAAAGAGATTTGAAAAAAGAAACATTGGGATGATATTTCTCAAAAATATGAATTATCCGAAGATATGATGAGATTTATTACGTAAACAAATTAAATTGGTAATAACATTGCTAAATATCAAAATCTGTCCCCAGAGTTCATTCAAGAAAATATACATTATCAATTAAAAGATCATATGTCTGTTCTTTGTCTCTATCAACACTTGAGTATAAAGTTTTTTGGATGAAAATAAAGATACAGTTGATTGGAACAATATTATAGATAGCGGTTACTATCCTGTGCAGATTTTATTGAAATATGTGACCGAGATCGCAAAATTTAAGGAAGAGAATCCTGAATATGACGAAGTAGATCATTAAAAATGACTCTAATCTTTTTAATTATTTTACTAAAATTTATATCTTTTCTTATAAAAACGTACATTAGATCGATGAAAAAATGATACACGATGTTTAAAATTTCTCTTATTAAATGGCGGACTACAGAAAATATGCTAGTGATATTGAAAGGGCGGAGTTTAAAAATCTTCTATCCAATTAGTAAACAACATTTGAATGAACCGAATAAAAGAACTGAGTTTAATATTGATTTTGGAGATAACTTTTGCTCGTCTAACTTCCAGTTTTATATTTCTGGAACTTTAACAAAACAAGATGGGTCAAGCATATCTTGGAACTGATAATGTTAGATTAATCGATAATTTTATACCGTTTTTATTTTCTAAAGATTGAAGTAAGAAAACACAATAAATTGAATAGAAGAAGTCGAAAACTGTGGCCAATTAAGCACAATTAAAGGAACTATTTCGTATTCAAAAAGTGATGTATTTTTCAAACAGTTTTTGAATCAACTTTTAAATTTGGACAATTTGAAGCGGTCGGTGATTTAGCACATTTCGGCTTAGGATTTTTTGAAAATGTTACTATTCCGATCTATAAAGGAGGATTTTATCTAAGTTTTTATAAGAGCAGAAGACGATGAATGTGATTCTGAAGACTGCAACTGGAAATGTTATGCCTGTTGATGGCAAAATTACAATTAACGAGTTTTTCATTAGAGTTCCGATGATTGATTACAAAACCACGAGTAAAATTCAGTTGATTGATGAAATTATAAAATCTCAAAACATCACGTTTAATTTTCTAGATTGGCAATGTATTGAGCAAAAAGGTATTTCCGGAACAACTTATTCGTTCGATATCACAAATATTTATAGAAATATCTTCAATCCCAAGTTCGTTATCATAGGTTTTCAAACAGATAGACAGAATAATCAAGAAAAAAATCCTTCAAAGTTTCGATAGTTTGAATGTGAAAAATATCAGAGTAAAATTGAATGGTTCTTATTATCCAGATGAATTACAAAATTTAAACATTTCCGGTGGTCTTTTCAGAATCATGTATCAGATGTATCAAGATTTTAAGAAAGTTTAACTACAAAAATATGGAAATGTATTACAACCCCAAAGAATTTATAGCAAATAGACCCATTTATGTCATTTGATACAACAAAGAGTTTGACAAATATTTCTAGTTCAAAGAACGATATAATTATCAATATGGATTTTCAAAATGCTGTTACAAACGCGATTTGTTATGTGGTTGTGGTTTCTGAGAAATTTTTATCATATGGACGTGATTAAGAAACGATATTAGAGAAATTCAGTAGTTAATGATGTTCATATTGTTCTCTTTCATTCCTTCTAAAACTTCAAAAATATACTCTTTCGCTGATGAAAAATCTCGATTTCTTCCGGAATAATCTTTGTAATCATAAACAAAATATCCTAAATAGTTGTACAATAGAATGAAATTATTTCTTTTTATCTCGGTAGTTGAAATATAAACAGAAACATTTGCGCTGAAAAATTTATATCTCGGCAGACTTAGTTTCCATAGCTTCCATTTATTCTTTTTTGTAAAAATGGAAGAGTATAATGCCAAATGTTACAAGTGTTTAATAGAGGAGAAATTGTTGATAAAAGATTCGTTTGTAGAGATTGTAATTTATTTTTGTACGAAAGACCTAAGCCTAAGAAATTTCGAAATAAATTAACATATTTGAATAACCTGCTTATGAAAATTACAATATGGAGACAAAGAAGCAAACAAAATTTGTTACAGAATTTAGAAAACAGAACAAAAATTTTTACTTTATCTCTTGGAACCGTTGACAAAATTATTTTCCTTTTCAAAGAATACATTAGGTTTGTAGGTTTTAAATACACACGTTTATTATGAGAAGATTTTACCTGTATTTTTTCATTATCTGGATGTTGAATTTGTTTATGATTTTGAACCAGAAATCCTCGATGATTTTATAGTACATTTGGAGAAATTAAACGAAGAACCTCTTGAAAAAGAATGCGGTTTTACTCACAATTCTCCCCGACTTCTCGAGTGATTGTTAGCAAATTTTCATTATTTCCGTTTATATAGATTTTTTTTATTAAGATTTCTGGATTTTTTCATTAAAAACAGCTTAAGAAATTAGAAGCCTACATTGAACAGTAAAACAGCTATAGATTCGGTTATTTAACATTCGTGATTTCCTGTTTGATTTCTCAGATTTGTTTATGGTTCAATGGACAGTATTTTACATTGATTTTCTGTCTGTCCCAAAAGTGCGCTAGAACCCTTATATTCATATCTAACTTATGTATATATATAACTGATAACTAGGTGTTATGTAAATCCAGTAGTAAATATCTATCGAGTTAACTTTCAAACCTTAAATGTGTATAAAAACAATCAAGGCTCAGATTTGTAAAGATTCGTAATAAAGCCGGTCACGCAAAAGTTTGTTTAATAGTTGGCCTTTTTATGAAATGAACATTGCAATAAAAAAACTAAAAAAGATGACTACTTTCCATTTTATGGTAATAATAGGATTAAATAGTTTTGTAGAAAAAAATGGTATTGTGCGTTTAATTGCCTGAGCGTTATCGAAAGCTAGCAGGAGAGAGGATGAGCGAAGTCTGTCTGTCCGTCTGCAGGATGTCTCGAAAACGATTTGACTATAATCTTGAAATTCTGTATGAAGTTTCATTTATATATATATATATATATATATATATATATATATAAATATATATAATAGGTATAAAAGAAAACAAAACATGTTTCTTCAACTTGAAAAGCTTAATATTTCGTTACTTTTCAGTAACATTATCAAAAGCATGTATACAATAAAAATATAAACAAATATAAAAATGAAGGTTATAAAAACATTGGAAACAGCAAAACAAAACATATGGTATCAAAGAAGAAAATTTAAAACATGTAAACCTTTCCTAAACACAGAGATAGATAAAAAGTTTGAATAATAAATTTAAATTAGCTGTGTCCTCAAATTTAATCCAACTGGTGAATTTTGATTGAAGAGCCATTATGTTTGCTTGTTCATATCTTCTTAGTAATAATTTTGTGTATTCTTTATTGTCATAATTTTGAAAACTTCTTGATGCCAATTAGAGAGAAACAATTTTTCAAAGGTTTTATTGTGTTGGACAGCATGTGCAGATACGGGTCTAAGTAATTTTTGATGTCGAACATCGGCACGATGATTGTTCATCCTCAGCCTAAGTGGACGTAGATGTTTCTCCAATGTAGTCTTTAGGGCAATGTTGACAGGATAATTTATAGACTACATTTTCACTGTTACATGTGATATCTTCTGCAATGGAATATTTTTTGTGCGTAACGCAACTTTTGTAACAGTTTGTAGATTGCATCATATTGCATATTCCACAGCGTGGTTTATTGCATGGATGGCATTTGTGTTTGAAATTTTGACTGTTGTGTCTTTATCTTTAATGTATTTTGGATGAACTAATAGATTTTTCAGATTTGGTGGTCTTTTGGAAAATAATTCTAGGAGGTCTATTAAAAAGATCCTTTGTTTTCTTGGAGATTGTTCCAATATTTTGTAGGCGGTCTTCATAATTCCATTTACTTTGTATAATCCAGGATGGTACTGAGTTACAAATTTAGCATCTTTTTCCACAACACTTAAAACATGGTTTGTGTTTTTAGGCTTAGCTATTTCACTGTTAATTAATTTTGCAGGGTATCCTCTGTTGATTAATGAATTTGATAATGTTGTTACATAATTTTGGAAGTCAGTGTCATCTGTACATAGATTCTTAGCTCTTAGAGCAAGACCCTTGGGTATAGATTTCTTTACATACTGTGGATGGCAGCTATCATAATGTAAATATTGCATACTATTTGTGTCCTTGACATGAATTTTAGTTTTAAAACGACCGCTGTTTAATAAAACGTCTACATCAAGGAAGGTCACAGAATTTGGCGATGTTTTCCAGGTGAAATTTAGTGATGAAAAATCGTTTAATTCTTCTAGGAATTGTTTCAAATGTTCCATTCCATTATTCCAAACAAGAAATATATCATCAATATAACGAAAACCAAGCCAAGGGTTGAAATTTTTGGGTTGATAAAAAGTTTTTCTCGAGTAACCCCATAAAAAGATTGGCGTATGAAGGAGCCATTTTTGTCCCCATCGCTGTGCCCTTTATTTGAAGAAAGTTTTTGTCTAGAAACTTAAAATTGTTCATAGTCAAGATCATAGTAATTAAATGAGTGATAAAATTAGAAGTGGGTAAAGTGTTTTTCGGTCTTTCATCTAACAATTTCCCAATTGCTTCGACGCCCTCATCATGTGGAATATTGGTGTAGAGTGATTCTACATCAACTGTAGCTAATATTATTTCACCAGATAATGGTTGAGGAATTTCCGATAGTCTTTCTAAGAAATGATTGGTATTTTTGATATAGGAGGGCAACTCTCTAACAAAAGGTTGTAGAATGTCATCTACGTAAGCAGAAATTTTTTCTGTAGGAGCTCCAATACTTGCAACAATAGGCCGGCCTGGAGGAGGTCTTACTAGTTTGTGTGGTTTTAGGTAACATGTAGAATACAGGTGACTTTGGTTGTGTTGGGATTAAAGTTTTAAGTATATTATCAGAAATATTTTGCTTGGGGCCATTTTCTAAGAGATATTCTTTGATTTCTGCACTAAAATCGTTAGTTGGGTCTTTTTCCAGAGTCATGTACACAGTAGAATCTTGTAATTGCCTGTTAGCCTCATTAATATAATCACTCCTATTCAAGATTACTGTAGAATTCCCCCTTATTCGGAAGGTAAAATTACGATATTTTTTGTTATATTTTAAAGACTTAATGGCTTTTTCTTCCTTAGATGTTATATTTTTTAATTGTGGCAAGTTTTTCAATAAATTTTTGATCAGATACATTGGCTAATATTACATTTAGAAACTGCTCAATAGGATGGTCATTGGGCAGGGGTGGGGGCTGCCATCCAGACTTTGGTTGAAATTTTTTAAGGGAAAGCGGCAATGGCTCATTGACATTGTTCTTATTTTCATGTTTACTGAAATAAAATTTGATTCTAGTATCTCGTGCAAATTCCAATGCGTCAGCAATCAAATTAATATGGTTGAACCTTGGGTAGGGGAAAAAGTTAATCCTTTTGTTAAAATTGAAATTTCATTGATATTAGGTGTATAATTTGACAAATTTCTCAACTTTTACAGAAGGGTTTGTTGGTGGTAATACATTATCTCTCTGTTCTAAAACTGTACCTTGCTGTAATGTTTTATTATTGGATGGTTCTTGATGTGGTGAAATAAGGTTTAAATTGATAATTTCTTCTGAAGGTTGAGACTTAGAGAAATGCATGAAATTATTGTATCCTGGCAAGTCATTTCCTGTATATTGTATACACAATTTTGATAACTTTTTAAGTAACCTCTTAGATTTTTTAGCCATAAACAGTTCAGTTTGTATCATTATTTTATTTATATTCATGATTATATTAGGAAAGAGCGAAGTCATATCCTTAAACAATATTTTCAGTTCCCTTCCATGTTGCTGTGACAATAGCTGATAGGATATGGCAACCAATATTGAAAGGTCAAAACTAGTTTTTTTACCTAAAGCAATTACATCATCGTGAAGGGCAGGTGGGAGCCCGGACAATGGAAACTTAGGTTGAAGCCCTTTAGGAGTAAATCCAAGGGACAAACAAGAACATATGAAAAGAATACTGCAGTTGAGATTAGCGATTTTTCTACAATGATACTTAAATTTTTTCAAACTCTGTTTTCTTGATAAGATGCTTCTAGATGAATTCATATTAATATTGGAATATAAATAATTATTCTCTGTGAAAAGGAGTGAGAGTTAACAGAACAAAAGAAAGAATTATAAGAAAGGCGAAGTAAGTAACTAACCAAACAAAATTATAGTTACCAATTGGTTATAGTTTCTTGTGATATATCTCACAGCTCTGAAAATGTCAACGGACTCTTATAGGTATAAAAGAAAACAAAACATGTTTCTTCAACTTGAAAAAGCTTAATATTTCGTTACTTTTCAGTAACATTATCAAAAGCATGTATACAATAAAATATAAACAAATATAAAAATGAAGGTTATAAAAACATTGGAAACAGCAAAACAAAACATATGGTATCAAAGAAGAAAATTAAACATGTAACCTTTCCTGAACACAGAGATAGATAAAAAGTTTGAATAATAAATTTAAATTAGCTGTGTCTCAAATTTTAATCCAACTGGTGATTTTGATTGAAGAGCCATTATGTTTGCTTGTTCATATCTTCTTAGTAATAATTTTGTGTATTCTTTATTGTCATAATTTTGAAACTTCTTGATGCCAATTAGAGAGAAACAATTTTCAAAGGTTTTATTGTGTTGGACAGCATGTGCAGATACGGGTCTAAGTAAATTTTGATGTCGAACATCGGCACGATGATTGTTCATCCTCAGCCTAAGTGACGTAGATGTTTCTCCAATGTAGTCTTTAGGGCAATGTTGACAGGATAATTTATAGACTACATTTTCACTGTTACATGTGATATCTTCTGCAATGGAATATTTTTTGTGCGTAACGCAACTTTTGTAACAGTTTGTAGATTGCATCATATTGCATATTCCACAGCGTGGTTTATTGCATGGATGGCATTTGTGTTTGAAATTTTGACTGTTGTCTTTATCTTTAATGTATTTTGGATGAACTAATAGATTTTTCAGATTTGGTGGTCTTTTGAAAATAATTCTAGGAGGTCTATTAAAAAGATCCTTTGTTTCTGGAGATTGTTCCAATATTTTGTAGGCGGTCTTCATAATTCCATTTACTTTGTATAATCCAGGATGGTACTGAGTTACAAATTTAGCATCTTTTTCCACAACACTTAAAACATGGTTTGTGTTTTTAGGCTTAGCTATTTCACTGTTAATTAATTTTGCAGGGTATCCTCTGTTGATTAATGAATTTGATAATGTTGTTACATAATTTTGGAAGTCAGTGTCATCTGTACATAGATTCTTAGCTCTTAGAGCAAGACCCTTGGGTATAGATTTCTTTACATACTGTGGATGGCAGCTATCATAATGTAAATATTGCATACTATTTGTTGTCCTTGGACATGAATTTTTAGTTTTTAAAACGACCGCGTTTAATAAAACGTCTACATCAAGGAAGGTCACAGAATTTGGCGATGTTTTTCCAGGTGAAATTTAGTGATGGAAAAATCGTTTAATTCTTCTAGGAATTGTTTCAAATGTTCCATTCCATTATTCCAAACAAGAAATATATCATCAATATAACGGAAACCAAGCCAAGGGTTGAAATTTTTGGGTTGATAAAAAGTTTTTCTCGAGTAACCCCATAAAAAGATATATATATATTTATGCAACACTAAGTTCAAATAAATTTCCATGTCACATCCATGGAATTTGGCTGATCATTAGCTAATATTTTTAGAATTCTGTTTATGGGGGTAACCAATGTTAGGAACGACAAAATACAAAATAAATACATTTGTAAACAAGCCGCGAGTACCATACTAAGAGAATTTAAACGTGAAATATTAAGATAAATAATAAGAACGAATAGATTGGGAAAGTCTATTTCAGAGCACTTTTGAGCTATAGTACCCTCCCTAACTAACTGGAACCTTTTATTGTTTAAACACTGCTATGAAACCTAAACAATAAAAAATGTGGATATATCATGTGCAATATATCTTGAAAAATAGTTTTACTGTAGAATTTAAATTTTGCGTGAACTTAATTTCTACATAAACAAAAATGAGTTCTATGATGGTGAATGACGAACCATAGAATGTGGAATGCGCGTACATTGAATCCCATCATCACTGAGTAGGCTGAAATAGTTTCTCTTTTGTTTGCCGACGAGGTGTAAAAATGTTTTTTTTGTATGATGGATGTAACTTATGAATGAATTGGTCTACATACTTGAAGTTTGTATGCAACTTCAGTGAAGTATTACGTAATAGTGATGTGGGCGTAACTACCTTATTATTAATAACTATGTAATTAATTAATTGACAGGTCACGGCTCATTTCAAGTCGTACCTGAAACCGGATGCCCATGACCGGTTCACCGGATTGCATCTACTGCCCGGGCGTTCCCGACGAACGCGGAAACACACCTTCTTCCGCTGTCCGCGGTTGGGAAAGGCCCCGCCTGGAGGCCACAAGAAAACTCAGTGTTTTTTCGGTGGATACGGTCTGCGAAAAAGATTATGGAGGATGAGGGGAACTGGGATTTTTTTGTCACAGTTCGTCCGGGGCATCCTCCTGGAAAATAAACCCGATCTGGACCGCGAGAAGTGGCCCAGATCCCTTGACCGAGCGGCTGGATATGGGCGAGCCCCACGGGCTTAAGCCAAATTTAGGCCTAGCCTGAAGTAATGTGATAAACAATCCCAGGTTAGAATCCTAAAGAGTAGAGGAGGTTTTTTAGTGGGTAAACCCGTTTTAGGGGAGTCCCACACTACAGGCTGGCCCACCTGCGTGCGTAATTGCATTTTTCATGCCTCTCCCTAAAAAAAATAAAATAAAAATTACCTAAATTAATTTTATAAATGGTGGGACAGATTAAACCTAGTTTTAAAAATAAAATATAATAGTAATATATTGTTATATATTTTGCACGTTTAATGCGTAGATTTATTTATTCACATTCAGTGAACATCACTGGTAAATAAACCAGTCTCAATTTAGCACTTTCTGATTGGCTAAGTTCCAAACAAAGGAAACGAAGCGAAACACAACAGTCGGTAATTAGCAATTTGAAAACATTCCCTAAGGCAGGCAAAACGCATTCAGTAAACAATCGTTTGTTTTGTTCAAACCGTGCTTCTAGCTTGGTTGCAGGAAATTATTGGTAATGTGACAATTTCCATGTGGTCGCTTTTACTCCTGTCAGAGTAAACAGTTTAATTGTGGTGTCCTCTGTTACACCGAATATTATATAGTGGTCTGTGTTTCCCGACTATATTGTATAAAAACTCAGTGCCTTTGGCAGAGTGAGTACCTTTGGCATAAGCAGTACCTTTGACACAGAGAGTACTTTTTGCATAGTCTGCCATTACAAGGTCCTGGTCCAGTTAGTATTAATCACTTACCCATGGTTTTAGGACCTTAAAATATGTTTTTTACAAATTTAATGTAATATATACTATATATATATATATATATATATATATATATTATATATATATATATATATATATATATATATATATTAAAATTTGTATAAATGGCAATTAGCCAGCCATATTTAATTTCAATAAACATTGAATCGCAAAAAGTACTTGCTCCGCCGGTACTCGAAACCCGAATCTCTCCACTTGCCGGGTGAATGTGCTACCATTACACCACAGAGCCCCCACTTTTTACGATTCAAATTATTTTGTAATTTGGCCGTATCTGTCACATATACGTTTAAATAACCAAACTAACATATGATCGGAAGACCAAATACCTGTCAATATACCTGTATATATGAGAATGTCCGTGTTTTCAATCATGCAAACGAAACCAATCGTCTAGTATGGTTATTTGTGCGTCAGATATTTCTATGCTGTCTATTGTCACTAGAAATAAAACCCTAAAATACTCCAGGACGAGTATCATGCAAAAAAACACTGTAGGCACTGTGCGACTATACAGGAAATCTCCAATTTGAAAACAGTCGTGTAAAGAAATATGGAATTCTGAAAAAATAGTAAGAAACGCCAGAGCTACTTGTGGGACTCGAGGTTTTAAAAAAAATGCTTCATAAGTAATATTACGGTAGGCAGGAATAATATAACGGTACGTAATTATACGTCACAAGCACACTTTACGCAATCGAGATGAACGTAATATTTCGTCCAAATTGTTATGGGATTAAACGTATCTAATATTTATTTACTTACGGTAATAATCTATTAACTGTGAAATGAATTGTGTATACTATTTTGAAATTCCATCCAGTTGTACAAAGCCCTCACTTTTTTTCAATAATTTTTGGAATATGCTCTATCTTTCCTTTGAGTATACTAATAAGTGATCGATAAAATACATGAAAAATGCATGGCTTAAAAATAAGATTAAAACAGGAATAAATCACTTTTTTAAGTAACGTTCGAAGAATAACTGAATATAAACTGAATTAAAAAACTCAACTGAACAGCAGAATATAAACTAAATATTTCTAGTAAATAACTCTATTACTTAGAAGTTTTCTTTATCCACTTTACCAAATGCCAAATGGAATTTGGGTATTTAATTTGTGTCAGGTAAATTCTATTTAATTTATTTCTGACTTTCACCATACATGTATTAGTTGTATCAAGGATAATAGAATATAAAAATCTAAACACTTTCATAATACACACATTACATGTATATACAGTAGTAACGGTTCACTCTATTGCACTCGTGTCTAAAATTCGGTAGTGAGTTCAATGATTTTGGTATTAAGTTTGAATAAACAGTTTATAAGTCTATAAACGATGAGTTTCTAAAGCATTCTATTATCGATTCTGGGAACTCCTTCGCCAGGACGCCATATTTGAGATTACTGTAGATTATGTATTAAATATTTGTTTTTACACAAGTATTTTCTTACTATAAAAATATTTTCTTATGGGTGGCTCCAAATTATTATACTAAAAGAAGCAAATATCGGTAGTGTAGAAAATAATATTTGTTGTTTTTATAGTTTTATCATTTTAACATCTAATAGAGGGTAAAAAGTTTGCCTAGTTTATAATTATTAATTTATTTAATTCCAACGGTCAAAAACCAATTTACATTTATTAACTTATGATAGATGATTAAATCATATTTAAAAACAAAAAGGGCCAAACCAAACATGCAACTGGACTCTAAATCAGATCTAGGCATAATTAACGTATTAATTGTATAATTAATGTAATAAAAAAGTATAAATTATATTAAAAATTAGTGATAGTATATAATAAATTAGTGATAGTATTAAACTTAAATACAATACTGTAAAATATGTGATACCATATGGAGAAACAAACAGACAAATAATAACACTGCAAAATAAACTATAAAATTATTAACAACAATGAAAGATAAACTTTAAATGAATAACAAGAGTAAAAAAATATTAACATTAATGGCTGATAGTGGTAAATAAAAAACTGAAAAAAATAAATTTTTTTTAACTTAAATGCATGCACATTACTGTCTAAGACGTGACATATGAATAAATAAAGAGATAAATAATAACAGTGCAAATAAACAACAATGGGGAAAAATACTGTAAATAATTATGTGTTAGGTTAGCTATTTACTTGAAGAAGAGATCAGATTGAACTCGAAACCTAGTGTTACTGATATTTTTGTGTCACTGAACGATGGCAAATGTTTGGAAAAAATCTTGTTTCCTTCAGGCAACGGATTATAAGACTTTAAGGCTGTACAAGAAGAATTCGGTTATGTTTTTAGCTTAACAGTTGTCATATTTATAGCTGTATTTATAGTTGTGAGGGAAACTGTTATGACAACTGTACTAAATTAACATGATGGAGAGCCAATGCTACGGATTTATGGAGCTGGCGGGGAGCGAGAGAGAAAAACAATGTCACAGAAATGAAGAGTTTAATGCCACAAATCTTTTCAATGGCTTTATACCCGACATTTCCGAGTTGTTGTGTCCTTTTTAAAACTATCGCCAGCATTACTTTATAGCAATGTAGTGTCAAAATAATGTAATTGTATACAGCATTGTAACAAAGTTGTTGTGATACTACGCAACAAAATGATATTTGAACTCAAAGGTAAATCATTTTTGCATCTGAATGCAGTATTGAGTCAACTGCGTTAGATTGTGTGTTCCTTATAAAAGTCATTAAGAAGCTAACGTAGAACATCATTTCACGTAATTTAGTTTATTGGATATCATGATAGATTTTTGAAGTTTAACATACAGGTAAGATAGGGTTCTAATATTTTAATTGTTCAAAATTGGTATTGATTACCATTTCTTCACTACCCAAAAACCGCCTTGCTTCAGGTACACATCTCGGTTTTAGGGTGGATTTACGAATGGAAGGAGAGAATTATGAGAAGATTCATGTAGCGTGAGGTTGTGTATACTTCTAGACACAATGGTCGCATTTATCGAAATCCTAGGCGTACAAAGCCCTTGACTAATTCTTACCAAGGTGGGGTTTCCCTCTAACAACATTGTTTCATATCAGTATGGGCCCAAAGACTAATTTTACTGTAAAGTGAAAATATTATTTTAACTAATCTGAATATTGACCAGAAGTTTCTAAAGCACTAAAATGAATTCAGAAATAATGATCCAATTCTATATAGTATCAGAAAAGTATAAAACATTTCGGTTACAGGTTAGTACACGATTCAGATCAGAAACTCAGTAATAGTAGAAGTAAAACAACTCCACAGGTTCTTCAGTTATCTCTGTTCTTGTCTGAGACAAGCGATGAATATATCTTCTGTCTCTCTCTCTTTCTGCCTCGGAGACAAATGTACCGCCTGTCTCTTGGTCTTGTAAATGAATGTATTCTCTGTCATTTTTCTAGTTTTCTTCTGAATTGAAACCAGAATGTTCATAATACCGTTAAAAGACTGTCACAACAAAAACCATATAGTTAACTCAATTCAAAAACAATTATTTCAGAATATTTAGTTACTTATTAATACTATCAATGACCTTCAATAAAGATCGTTGGTGCAATCGATAAAGCTAATTACTTGTATTTCATTGTTTTTCAATAGCTTGAGGGAACTAAAAATGTAAAAATATTTCTTAATCCTTTGATAAAGATCATAAATTTAAATCAACAACTTTCTAAAAAAATTCTCAACACTATATCACTATCCATTATAAGTTTACAAAGATGAGAAACATCACCAAACCATAACACTTAAACTAAAATTCAAATTCACTTTTAATCTAGAACTAATTAAATTCTCGATTACAGTTTTAATTCATTTCAGCACAACAACTTTATGTAAAAGGTGATAGGAAATAATAATAACTAAAAACGTTGTATCATCCTCAAATTCAAGAACAAGTAATTTAAAAAAACTAAACATTTCTAATAAAAAAAAATTGTATCAGCATAAGTGTATTCTCTAAAAACATTATGATCTACACTTTATTTAAAGCCAACGTTGAAATTCCTCAAGTAACTCATACTGAACGGAGGGTGGTTTTGGACTCTGGTGGCGTTTTTCGGTGTAGTTTTATACAGACATTTTCGGTAATTGCTACCATGAGGAGTGGTTGTGGTATTTTTTATGCAAAGCTGACCTAAAAGATGTGACACTCATCTCACCAGAACCTCGCAGCGAAATCTTAAAACGCCCGTACTAAATCTAGTTAAGAAAAACTAAGACAAATTTTAGGATACCATTTTACAACAACAATTGTTATTAAAGTTGCAAAAAAACTAACGAAGCGACGTCCGATTGTATGCAGAGAATGCAAGAGAAGCAAGATTACATTGTATATACCGACAATTACTCTGTAATGGGACATTCTTTTTCCACATTCTCTTATGTCTCCTGTATGTAAATATGTAACTAAAAACATAATGCAACGTCCTCTGCTCTACATCCATTGCTGTGTTATCCATCAATTAGTTTGATATCTTTCTTTCCATGAAAACACAACTTTTCCGAGCAGATTTTTACGCTAAGGTATTCGGATTTTAGGCCTATGCGACTCAAATATTTTCAAGCCCAATGATCGTATTACACTCTGAGTCCATTTTTTATGTTGGACAAAATCAACAATCAACCTCTAAAACCTCTAACTTATCAATGAGACCAGTATCTCCTTTGATGGTAAATTGTCGGTCTTTTAGTACTTTACTCAATTTTTTTAAGTAATCTAAAATTTCTGTCCGAGTATTTTGCCTCTATGTTATTTTTATTTCTAGAGGCCCTACCCCGCCCGTCTTTCTCATCAACATCTTAGTGCTTACATTTTTTTTTTAAAAATAACAACTCGATTATTCCTTCCCGGTTTTTCAATTCGGTTAATGGCATCATGACTACCATGTTTCTCCAACTGAACAATACGTAGTTATTACTATGAGTAATAGAAGATTTGTATAGCATAATTTGAAACTACCAAAATCATTTTACGGAAATTACACCATAAAACGTGTCGTTTCACTTTTTCGTGTAATTTTTCACTTTTTTGTTTCCCTACCTATCAATTAGTTAGTTATGAAAACCTAATGTTTTACGAGCCTTCCCCAGAAATTCGATCCATACCCCATACTCGTATAACCATGCAGTTTTGGTTACTTATTGTACAGTTAATCTGCAAGCTGACTTGGATCAACCCTTTATACCGTTGTGTGTAGAAGGCTCTGCTGCCCCAGCGTGCATTGAGATCGTGTCAGAAACATCCAAGTGCATTCAGTTGTGTAACTAATTGGTCAATACCAAAAGCATTCAGTTGTGTAACTAATGAGTCAATCCGAGTGCATTCAGTTGTGTAACTAATGAGTCAATCCGAGTGCATTCAGTTGTGTAACTAATGAGTCAATCCGAGTGCATTCAGTTGTGTAACTAATAAGTCAATCCGAGTGCATTCAGTTGTGTAACTAATGAGTCAATCCGAGTGCATTCAGTTGTGTAACTAATGAGTCAATCCGAGTGCATTCAGTTGTGTAACTAATGAGTCAACCCGAGTGCATTCAGTTGTGTAACTAATTGGTCAATCCGAGTGCATTCAGTTGTGTAACTAATGAGTCAACCCGAGTGCCTTCAGTTGTGTAACTAATGAGTCAATCCAAGTGCATTCAGTTGTGTAACTAATGAGTCAATTTCGAGTGCATTCAGTTTGTGTAAACTAATGAGTCAATCCGAGTGCATTCAGTTGTGTAACTAATGAGTCAATCCGAGTGCATTCAGTTGTGTAACTAATGAGTCAATCCGAGTGCATTCAGTTGTGTAACTAATGAGTCAATCCGAGTGCATTCAGTTGTGTAACTAAAGAGTCAATCCGAGTGCATTCAGTTGTGTAACTAATGAGTCAATCCGAGTGCATTCAGTTGTGTAAACTAATGAGTCAATGACAATACTTCTTCATCTGGATTTACTTTGAACGGTTGCTGGCAAGCCAAAAAAGACACGGTTTTGTAGAATAGGTGTCCCTGATATCAAAACTACAAAAGAGTTCATTTTTTAACTTCTTAGTCACTGGTTTGTTTTTGTATCTCATCAAACGTGGACTTCAGATTTCCAGGAGTCAAGTCTCTGACAGCGACATACTTTAAACGATGCATTAAGCGGAATGTGAAATTGGAAGATAAGCTCAACTTTCAGATTTAATCAACCATTCTCACAATATCTAAGTTGTGTATGTACACTTAACTTACTAATGTACTTATTCAATTATTAATTGTATAAAATAAATTTAAATTATAATTTATCGAGCTTGTAATCTAAGGACAGAGAGTAAATTTCAAATCATCAAATATTTCAGTTTATTATTAAAGAGTCCGCGGACGAAATCTCGCAATCAAGTAATAATTGAATTTCTGGGTTGTGGATTTAGCAGTAAAATCAATTAAGAATGGCGGATAAAAATTCTGCATTTATATTTTAATTACAAAATAATACTCCTTTAAACTGTACATTTTTCTACGTTCATACTTAATATATATATATACCTAGGTTTTTATCATAATTTTATTATTGTCTAATTTTAAATTTAACGTGGGGAAGGAAAAGTACCTAGGAATGCGAATTAAATCGTACTTAGTAAAATATATTTGTGAAAATGTGTAAAAGTTTTGTAAAAATAAGTGTTGGAACAAACTGAGCCTGCTTATCAATTAATAAAAGAAGAAAAAGTGCCTTACGAACTTATTCCTTGTCGATAAGTCACATTATCAACTCAATACAAAACTCAGAATAGGGCAAACTCTACAAAAAGGGGCTCTGGCCAAAACCCACTTGTACATATATTTAGTATTTTAAAAATAAAAAATCATGTTCTGAAAGAAAATTCCCATCTTTGTAATACATCCTATTCTTCCTGTAACTTGTGCAACATTAGGACAAATGGGCGTCATCATGTGCTCTAAAATAGACAACATACGTCATAAATCATCTATACGTCACTGTGAGATACCTATATCTCTGAAAATACCTCGAAGTTATGTATCGCAACATTTATATCATCTGATACCTTACTATAGACAGAACTATTATACATATATATTGTTTTTTTGGCTCTAATGAACAATATGAAACACCTCCTAATGAATCCAATATTCGGTCCGGACTTCTCGAGCTTCACCGGGAAATCTAAGATACCCTCTCATTGATGGCATGGAGGTAAACTCGGTTTCGAGCCCACGCAGAACAAAAAGTTAACAACTTTTGAAAATCTAATATTTAACCAAAAAGTATTTTTTTTCTTATAAATATTAAAAAAACAAGAATCTCAAAAATTAGCTGTAAAAACTTTTGATATGAAGGTATGAATCTGCTATCCATAAAAAATCTATCACACCAAACGCATCTACGTTTGTTGAGATTTATTGATTTTACATTGATTTAAAAGTAGTAGATTTTAGCAATACTGTAACTATACCTAGTAAAACCAAAACAAAGAACCATAATTCTGGATAACTTTAACATTAGTCTATTAGTAAAGCATTTATTATTCCACAAACAAGATATGTTATAAAAAATTTCTCGTAAACCACTTAAATGTAAATTATGATTGCAAATTCAATGCTGTAATATTTCTAAGGACATTACATAAAAATTCTGAATGTAAAGTGATATCTTTACTAATGACGGAAGAGATGGATAGTTTAGACTCACCTTGCCATAGTTAAATATCGGTCATGGCTCACTGCTTTGATATAATATTATGATTAAAACTTTTCTTATTATTTGCTTACAGATGAGCTCTCTCTCTCTATGTCTCTTTGTCTGTGTCTGTCTGTCTATCTGTCTGTCTGTCTGTCTGTCTCTCTGTCAGTCTCTCTGTCTGTCTGTCTGTCTCTCGGTCTGTCTGTCTGTCTGTCTCTCTGTGTGTTCTGTCTGTCCCCTGTCCCTATCCCTATCCTTATCCCTCTCCCTCTCTCCCTCACCCTCCCCCCCTCTCTCTCTCTCATCTGTCTCCCGTGAATACAAACTAGAAAACTGCTTTGATTTCACGCGTAGTGAAATTTCGTCATGTGTGATCTTTCATCGTGGTTCTTACCAGGTTCAGTCTTACTTAGTAAGCAATTTACTAGTAAGGTATCTTATGCTTGATTATAAAGTTGACATGACACCTCCCCACAAAAAACATCATTCCAAATGAGAACTTATTGCACATTCTATCAATGGCCTATTCGTTATCACTTACATTTTCTATTAGCCTACTACCTGACAGCCTATATATTTCCCTCTTACCCTCCCCCCACCCCATTTCCTCCCTTTCCTCCCTCCCTCCCACCCCCCATCAATCTCTCTCGTGTGCTTGTAATACTGTAGAGAATCGCATTTTATATAAATGTTTTAACTTTGCCAGACACACATCTTTGTGAGTTGTCTAAAATTAATTCACGTTACATATTCAGCAAATTTGTGCTTTTTAAGTACAATACAGACGGCGAACCATTTTAGCTCCTTCAACATATTTTAGGTTAAATTGTTTTGGAGAAATATTATACTACATCTTAAAGTAGTACAAAAGAGTTGATGGATTGTACAGTTTTATTGAACGTAAACATATACAAGATATTTTCTGTTAACTACTAATCGAAAAACTGATTTTTAGAAGTAAAGTATTAATAGCATTAGAGTTCGAACAGCTGTTCTTGTTTCAAAGCGAACTAAACTTAGGCAGTTAATTAGGCTTATTCGGCCTGAGTTTAGGAGTTCGCTCCAGTACGAATTAGTTCTTGCAGCTAGGCTTATTAGATCTACAACACTATTTGATATTCCTTGTCATGAAAACTAACAAACATCTATGGGTGTCACAAATTACAGATTATTGCTGGAGATTTAAAACCATCATTTTATTGCAACTGTACTTCTTTATTACTAGTTACCCAGGATTATTTATTTCAGTTACAATGAAACAAAAACCTAACGTATTTATATTTGACTATTCATACCAATAAATAAACTCTCTTTTCCTTGGAAAGTTTTCCACATATAGTATACTTTATACAGAATATCCTCACTGTGCCACAGTACAAAACAAAGCAATTGTAAATGATTTGCGATCAGAAACCCTCCATCGGCGACGCTTTGTTTTTATACTCGGTCGCTTCTGGTAAGTCCGTTAGTAAATCATTAATATTGTTTCCGCTTATTGGAGCTTTGGGCAATGTTTCTTGTAATGTACTGGTCGATTGAAGCTATGGCAATCAATACAATTACTGACAATTACAAAATAAGTCTAGACGTTCTTTACCACGTTTTGTTGGAATGAAAAATGAAAATATAAGTTCAAGAAGTACTGTGCATCTCCAATAATTAAGGTTTATTTGATTATATAATCGTGATTTAGTTTTTTAGACGGATACATGATCATACGTTTATTGGATGATAAGATTTAGAATTTCACAGTAATCACAGGGTGTGGTACTTATTGTTACAAATACGAGTTTTAATTGGCTGAGCATTAGCGAAGTCTATTACTAGAGTGGCTGGAAGTCTATCCACACCATATTGGTATATATACTTCAAATTTTACCTGAGCTTAATTTGAAGGTGGTGCAGTGTCACTCCATCAGGATTTGGCTGAGCGTTATCGTAATTTTAACATTTCAAAGTTACAGGTAACCACGATGGTAACAACAAAATCGTAAAATAAACTCAGTGAAATTATGTGGAAACTTCAACATGTGGCAAAAAAAAAAAAAAAAAAAAAAAAAAAAATGTAGCCTAACAATTGACACTATATTTCAGGAAATAATTAATCTTTAGACTTTTAATTTTACATGATTTCCATTTTCTATATATACTACGAAGTACATAATACACAGCTTCAGGAAAGGTGTGACAAGGACATTATTGTTCTATTTCTTTTTCTTCTTTTTTTAGGAGTGGCCGGATACCCTTTTAAGCCTCATTCTGCCCGTCCTAGTTGACCAATGGCCTGTACGAGGATCTTATCAAACATAATAATGGGGAGAATCGATACAGTACATGGTCTACGGTACTTAAAAAAAAGTACTAAGGTCGAGACTAATGCTTATCACTCGGTAGGCTTTTCTAATTTAAATGTAATAAAGTGTTCTGTATGGTTGAATATCTGTCTGCAATATATCACGTGAAACGAAATGTGTTACATATTTGACTTTTTGTATGCGGACCTCATCGAAGTCTTTTACGCTAAACTTGGTAAGGTGTGATCCTACTTTAATTTATATTTATAAACTATGTAACTTATACTTTTGTAATGTGTTAGTATGGGATACTGGTAAACAGTAAAATTTCCGGAATCCCTACTAACGGACACTGGCGCTATCTAGGTCCAACGAGATGAAACTACTTGGACTGATGCCTCTAGAGAGAGTATCATACTCCGCCGTATAGCACGTCTTCTCTATATGGATTACATATTCTTTAGAACATATTAATTATAGTCTAAATAAACCATCCAAAAGTTAAATATATATAATAACCTTTTTTTCTAGGATGTACTTGATGCAAGTTAAATGAAGTAAAATGCACCTTTGCGGAATAGAGAAATTGCAAATTTTTCTGAAAACTCTAGAAAGATTTCTTCCGGAATACAAACTTTCAAGCGAAAGTAGAAACAACCGGGCCCCGTAAATAACAGGGTAGGAGTTGGGCGCAGTTCTACCAAACGTTGTTTCTGGAAAGTAGCTCAGTGAACAAAAGTAACGACTTAACTTGATAACTTTCACCTGTGCTCGCCTTCTTCGTTTAAATAAAGCATGTATTCTTAAAATACACTCTGTCGTTGCAGGTTCACTCATTCATGATTTTATTCTGCTAGAGAACTGAATGTTTATTTGTATCTCCAATTTCAACATATAAGGGGTTTTATTATTTGTTACAAGGTAGGTGTAAGCCACATTTACATCGTCGTGTAAAAGGCTTCACTGATGTTGCATGCAAAATATTACTCTCCCACATGCTAAAATGTGACATAATCGTACGCAGTATATTTAAAATTGGTTTATTCAGAGATTTTCTGGTAGGCATTATGGTTACCCATAAAAGCAAAGTAACGTTGTTCGCTAAGACTCCAGTGTTCAAAATCTAAATCCAATCAAAATCAAACTTATGTTGCCTGTATAGAAATGAAGCTGCATGCAAAGTTTGAAGTCCATAGGTCAGTGTGTTTTCGAGATATGGTGCGCACATTTAGACAAATAGACATAAACACAGACAGATAGACTCAATTGTTTTTAATTTTTCACCAGACCCTCGAGGAACGGGCTTTGCTGACGATCAGCTAATTAATGGAATAGATTATATACTATAACCAAAAAACCAAAAAGTTTGTGGTTTAAATTTATTAACAAAGAAAACTGTACAAATAGAAATCGAAAAATCTTTTTCATAATTAATTAACATGCAAAGAAAATTTGGCAGAGATACATACAAACATATATAATGACAATAAGTGATTTTATAAGAACCATGTCATTGTTCAGAAACAATAATAATATCATACAATAATCAGTCAAATTTGTGAATTGCGAGTGTGAAAATTAGCCCCAGCAAGTGCAATTAAAAAAGTGAAGTAATAGCTTTGTGCTGTAATGACTCATTTTCATACACCCATTTCACATTCATTTCAATATTTAATTTAATTTAGAAATTTATTAGTAATAATAATTAAATAATTAAGGAATAATTAATTATAAATTGTCTCAAATTTTAATACAAACAATAATAAATACAAAAATTAAATATATCAAAATTTAAGTGATACAGTGTGCAGAGATGATTGTTGAGTGAAGAGAGCAGAGGTTTAAAAGTTTAGAGGAGGAGAGAGGATATAGAAGAAGTGAAACAAGATTATTATAAAAAAAAAGAAACTGGTTACATTTTATTCAGCAGTATTTAGTTCAAAAGAAAGGTTAATTTATTAAATTCATATTATCAATGAAGTACAGAGAAGCAGAAGACAGACATTGGGTGAGAAAATTCCTTTTAAAATTTAACAGTGATCCATTGGAAGAACATAAAACCCAGGAACATTAGATTTGGCTAACAATTCAAAATTAATATAATTAAAATTTAACAAAATTATTTTTTAAAATTACTATATCTTTTATTAAAAGCAATACCTAATATTTCTATTTCATTAAGTCAGCACGACCACCCTGCCCTAAAATTTAAGAACTATATTTAAAAATTTATCATTATGGTATTCTCCATCTTGTTTCAAAATTTAAACCTGTATGTCAATTAATTTATCATCATTAAAGTTCACATTTGTATCATACTGAGTTATTTATTATTTCTAGTTATAATCATCAGAATACAAATTAAGTTTACCCATTTATTTAAAGTGTAATAATAGTAGTATAATTACAGTGCATGTTTATTTACGTTTTATATGCTTATGAATGAGTTAGTTCCTGTTCATTTACTTGAGTGTGTATATCTCCCTGCTTCCAGACAATTGAATATTTTAATATTTCAAAATTATTCCGTACTAATAATTTCCTTTTTCAGAAATATCTATATCCACAAGCCGTAGTCTTTTTCCAATAGGAGGGGGGCGTGAACTGCATCTGTTTACATATTTAAGTTGAAAGTTAAAGCTTATGAAAAAAAAAGATAAAGCCACACAGCAACCGCACATTACTGAACGATAAGGCTGAACCACAAGGGGTTTACTTGGGAACCTCGCTATAGCGAGAAGTATCACATGAAACGTTTTGTTATGAAGGCTTGATTACCATTATGAATCCTAAAAAATGACATCAAAATCCTTCGGTTCGATTTGTTTACTACAAACAAAGAGATGTTTCGTATCACAGCAGCAAAGGCGCAGGAAGAAAAGGCAGTAGAAGCCTTACGGATGGAAGAGGACAATAAAACTTTGGGGGGTGGGGGGCACTTTCAGAATTTGGAAACCATATGATATTCATCACAAAAATCGGTGATACTAATAAAACAGCTTCCAATAGTTTAAATAGGGACAAATTAATCGCATCCACCACATTGAAGGGAAATTCAGGTACGGTTTACTTGCAACTTTTGCAAACTAAATCTTTAAAATCCTTATTAAATCTTTTTGCCATATTCAATTACTGTAGCGAAGTTTTATAAAGACATGACGGTTGAGCTCTATCGGAACAGATTACAAAACGTGCTCAAAATTATTGTGTTCGCTTTATCTTCAACGCTCAAGAACGATATGACCAATATAACACCCTTCATCAATCAGTTTACTCATCTGTTAAAGTTGAATTCTTACTCCGTCAGTTCCACATTCTCAGCAATGTTACATTCTATTCTTGTGATAATGATATATTCCCCTTTCCTATCCTGTCGGAGAACGCTTTTCTTTCATTTTCGTGAAACAAGCAATTGGTATACTCCGACGTGGAGCCTCTCTGTTGTCTATTCCTGTTCATAGATCCTCTATTTACAGTAAATCATTCACAGTCTCTCGCTTGTCGACTTTGGAATAATCTCCCGGATCATATCAGAGGTTATTTCGTAGTCCGGAACGCTCCCTACGCAGATTCGGGGGGTGCTTAGGGGGGACCATCTGTTTTTGGGCCTCGTCGGGTTGACGATATCGTGGCATAGGGTATGGGACGATGGCTTTGAGTTATGAAATGGTGATGGCATGAATGTCTTGTTAATTTTCCTTGTAAGTTTTATTCTATTTATTTATTTTTAGTTTCATAGAGAACCTTTATTTCATTTTATTACTTTATTATAAAAATGAAGAGATTATAATTTTTGATTGTAAAAAATAGTAATGTAAACTGTATTGTGGCTCTTGTTTTAACAGTAATAGTAGAGTTTATTAATTTATGGTTAGTGCTGTAAAGAGAGGACTTAATAGTCCTAACCTCGCCAATTGAATATGTTTATTACGTTGTATTCAATTAAAGACATTGTTTCATTATCATTTCATTTCATCTTTAATTGTTTTTTCAAATATTGTTAATGGTGTCCAATTTATTTAAAAATTTGCAGACAAACAGGAGAATTGTTTGAATTTAAAAAATATATTATAAAAAAATTATAAAATGTTTACTAAGGGTAAACAGGACTTTTTATTTTTTCGATTTCTTTTGATCCCTTTACACTACCATTT
>NW_025784280.1:0-26253 GCF_021130785.1 Homalodisca vitripennis
TTCCACTCCCTCTCCAGTCATAGTGAGCAAGGGAGACGGGAGAGGTGAGAGACAATACTCACTCATATTTAGTCTTTAAAAGGACTTTATCATCAAGAAAGCCTCACCATTCCAACAAACATTCCCCGTAGTAAACTAGTTCTATCGATCCAACCCGTTTACTCCAATATGTCTACATTTGTGGTTATTGTTGTCCCACCTCCTTTTACATTAAGTTTACATCATCACGACTTCAACTATTTTTGCACTATTACCCCAATCATGTACAAATAATACCCAGGTGTATAAATCTCACCAAGAATGTGTAAACCATCCTGGGGCATCTTAATCTGTGTCCCAGTTGTAATGTCTAATTAAAAATCATACATTTTTTTTTCCACTTACAGTTATAATAATGTGTGCGAACTGATCGCCTCTTATCTCCCCATTAAATTGCTAATTTGGTTAAACACTGTCTATATCCGTCGATTGATGTTACTGTATCCGAGTTGTCCCTCATCAAATATAATAGTTTTTGACCTAAACCTCCACCAAACTAACGGGTTTTTATTTATGAAAAAATGTTATCTCCAGCATGTTCTAGTGACTTCAGTTACTCAGTGAAACGTAAACCTGAAAGCCAATGGTGTGTCCGCGCCCACTTTCAAATCTAATTTTATAGATCTCAGTGCACTTGAATTAACTGTTTCTAAAAACCGACCGAGACATGAACGATGAACGCTCTTTCTTACACCGCATAAAGAAAAATTGCGGCCTTTAGCAAAGCATAATTGCTCTTCTAAATGATTGGGAAAAATCGTGGTATTCTGGTTTATCTATTTATTAGCAATGCCTAAAACCTTTCATATATGTCACTCTTGACAAATCGTGTTGTCGGAATATATTGAGATAAACCACAAGCGAGTTAGTGGAACTATTTTTTTATTTTCGGATCCCACTATTTGAAAGGGGCAAGAACTAACGTCGTAACAATCGCCTTGTAAATTAAACAACATGTATTTTTCGATATGCACAAAAAGGTTTATGGGCACCGCTAAATTGGTGACACCATTATATATTTGGTTTACATTTATATATATATATACTGTATATTATATATATTATAATATATAAGTATATATAGGACAATCTCTTATATATCAAACTTGTACGAAAACGAAGGCATAAGACCAGTAGAAGTATCTTTCTTTGGTCGGAAGAGAAGCCACCAGCCCTACACTCGTCCTCTAAAATTATGACCTGAGTATGAGTCATTCTACAGACAAATGCTGACCTGCCCTGAACTTTTTTTATTTAAATTTTTTTGCTTTTACTAATTTTACAATTTTGTTATCTTGTCAGGAATTGATGGAGTTGTATATAATTGTTTGCTGTAGACATATAACCATTCTTGTAATAATAAAATTAAATTAACACTAAATTTCGTACTTGAATACTAATATTCGCCGTTTTTATATTCAGTAAACAAGTATCATAATCTATTCAGGGACTAGCTCTCTTATATTACAGGAATTACATTTAATTTTAAGTAAATCATATATCGGGTGTGCATTTTTTGCCCAATTTGACACAAAACACACAACCTAAAATTCTTTTATAATAACTGAGTAAATTGGTATGTAGAACAAAAGTCTATGTGTGGTAAAAGTAACTCAAGTACTTTGGAAAAGACTTTAAATATTATGTTATAAACACCAACTCCGACCCACCAGGCTTTAGCCACAGTGTAAACTTTTCTCTTAACCTTAGATTGTGTTCTTACTGTGAATTTCTCTGCAAAGTGTTCTTCTATTCTTTCAATTCTGTAAGAAAAAAAACCTTTGTTTAGCCCATTTAATACGTCGATTCATAAAAAAAGAATACATAAAACACATATGTCACAAAAACTTGTAAAACTTATTTAATACAATATGATGAGTTTGTTACTACCAAAAACTAATGATAAATACTCAGTAATAGCTTATAATTGCTTCTTATTGCGTTAGACAGCTGTTTTAATTCGATATATAATCACAGAATATATGACCTTTAATTGTTTCGATCCGCTTGCATCAACTTCTGTAACTTGTCTAGTGGTGTGTATATGGAACAATAGAAGAGTCGTTTAATATATTAGTTTATTTGGTTTCATATTTTCGATGGTATCTTTTTTCCTTTACCAAGATGACGTGGTTACCTCCACCTTCTGTAATGCCCTAATGGTTATAAATGCCTCTACTATTGGTTTTAATATTTTAGTTAATTTGATTCCATTTGTTTGTAGGTATTTATTATGTCCACTATTATGATGAAGGTATTAATTTCTTCTTCTATAATGCCCTAATAGCATTATTTGACTCATCTAATTATTTTATGTGTTTTTCGATGTACGGCAACGATCTGAATCAAGGAGCCAGTAAGTTGGTAGTTCTGGACACAAAGAAGTCTGTAGCTGGTAGTTTGGATGATGATAGTTTGGACGTCAAGGAGTTTGTGCATTGGCAACTTAGACGTAAGTAGGAAATTTACTATAGACTTATTGCACACTGACAGACAGCCTCGTCAGTTAGCATGTATTCTGATAAGCTAAATGCCTAAAAGACAAGAAACTTTTTTACAGGATTTTAGATGAGTTTTAATTTTTATTTTACTTTTGTATTTAATGAAGAAACTCCTAAAACTTAATTACTATTACTTATACTTTTACTTTTTCTTGTCTGTATAATATTCCTTAACAGTATTATTAAATTTTCAAAACAGCTATTGTAAGGAAAACAACGTGTCATGCGGTAAAAAAATAATTTAATACCCATATCAAAACATTGTGGGTGATTTACTTTAATCACTAACTAAAACTACCGATGACTTAAGTTATGTAATAAAACGTAAATCGCCACAAACATGTTGTAGGCAGCTTATTTTACTAGCTAGGCGTAGTCACTGACTACAACGCCTTCTAATCTTATTAAAAACATGTTATAGATAAATATTTCTCTGGTAGTGGGAGGATATTGCAAATGTCCAAAAATTCTGGACATACGAGAGATGGATATGGGGAGATGGTGGTGTCCTAAGATGAGTGAAAAATAAAAAGAAGTCAAAACCCTCCTAAAGGGGACACGGTCTCCTCGTACCGGCGGACGCATTCTTTCAAATGTCTGACTTATCAACTGTCGATGATAGATTTCTGCGCCTACCATGGTCGTAACGGGTTACGGGGAATCAGCGGTTTGATTCCGGAGAGGGACGTCTGGGGAAACGGCTACTACATCCAAGGAAGGCAGCAGGCGTCTGGTCAATGTGATCGTTCCATGTCAACCCTCGATCAAGGTGTATTCCAGGGAATTTCGAGCTGTAGACTTCTTTCTTACTATGGAATCTGCTATCATCACGGCAAGGCCACACTCAGAGTCTACAGGCCG
The DNA here is from genome assembly GCF_021130785.1 of Homalodisca vitripennis. Taxonomy (NCBI): domain Eukaryota; kingdom Metazoa; phylum Arthropoda; class Insecta; order Hemiptera; family Cicadellidae; genus Homalodisca; species Homalodisca vitripennis. The sequence continues at coordinate 3,402 of NW_025784280.1, forward strand.
CTGAGCAAAATTGATGACATTGGTTTTCGATGTGTTTGTTTTGAGATTGAGGCTGTTACAGTGTTGTAACACAATTGTTGATCTCTTCGTATTGATCATCATAATGTCTACATTTAAACTTGAAACGTCCTATTGATTATTTTTTGGGTCAATATAAAACTACTACATAACACTGAAACTCAATACGGCCCTCTAATATTGTCAAAGGATACATTTTATACACCTCTATTTATTTAGAAATTTGGCAAACGAACTATATCCTGCAACATAGACAAAGGTAGACAATAACTGCGGTAGATCTCTAGAGAATTGGCTGTCAAGAACAGCTCTTAGTTATTGCCCAATCAGATCTTACCAAAGCGATAAGCTGAGTCGGTAACTTGTATAAATTACTCTCTTGATTTTATTTCGATAAAAACAGGATTACTATTGTTCAATATTCAATTATTGTATATTATTCAATATTCTCTACTCAGCCTTATAACCTCACCAAATTGTGCATAGATTATTGTTGAACTCTGTAATAACAATATTCCTTCCGGCTTAGTTTGAGAAAAAAGTAGATTTTGTTGCAACTATAATATTATTATAATGTATTCTCATGGGATTTACATGTATTTGATATCTCTGAAAGATTTAGGGATATAAATACTTTTTATGGTTAAAAGGTTTATGAAACATGTTATTGGCCTCCAGAAAGACATTTGATTTATTCTCTATGTTTATAAATAGCGCAGGTGTCACTTGTATTAAAGATTCAACGGCCTCTATATTGAAAACTAAGTGACGTACCAAGCTGGTCAACGAAACTTAACCGAAATATTAAAGGATCAAAATTTCAGCTACGTTTCAACCTGTTTTAAACTTTTTGGCACAGCTATCGCCCAGGACAAAATCTACTTGTGATATAAAGCAAAACCTGTAATTTATTTTACTATTTACTATTATGAATTATTTTGTAAACAAAAAACATAGATCCAAGAACTTAATGGTTTAGATTATTTATCTACTAATGAAAATAAATGAAATATAAAAGAATTAATAGCAGACACAAACTTAAAATTTGTATAAATTTTGACCTTCAAATATAAATTATGAAATATAATATATAAAACTAAAGCAAGCAAGAAGTGACAATAATACATATATGTAAATGTAATGTAGGCATTTCTATACCGGCAATGTTGAGTCTGGTGGTGGCACATCTTCCTCTATGAGATGTTCTTCATCTAACCAGAATGCCGTCAGAGGTACACCCATTACCAAGAAACAATAATGGGGTCTAGGAGAGGTCAATATTTCAGAGCTACTTTTAGGGTCATTTTGGCGGTAGTTAGGTTGAGGAGTTTTTCTAAGCAATGGAATGGACCGTATAACACCAGGATTACAGTTCTAGAAGTGTCCATGGCTACGAAACTTAACGCAGCGTGTTATACGACATGGTCCTACGAACTCTGATAATAATTTAGATATCAAGTGAACTGTTAAGGTAATTAAAAACAAACGTCAACATTTAGTTTGGTACTAGGTAACGTGGTTTGAAGGTTTTCTATTTCAGTGGTTGTCGGCTGATGTGTACACAGAACTAACAAGCATTCTCTTTGTCATTGGGCGCGCTCACATGTGGCAAGATTCTGCGTTTGTTGGTTTATCGTTAGTTCTTTATACATTGTTCTTCTAAAAATGTATTCAATATTTTTCAAGGTTAAGTAATAAGTAGAACATTACATTAAGTCTATTGCATTTATCTTATTTTCATTATGTTATAAAAATTACTTAAAAAATACACGTACTGGGGAACTTAACGACGTTAAATTTAATTCTGTGTATTTCATTAAATGGAAAAATGTAAAAAGAAATACTTGCAATGAGTTAGACAGAGGATTAAGAGAGTTAACATTGAAAAACGATTTATTAAAGCTAGGACGGCCAGTAGCAGATAACATCTGGCTTTTTAAATAAAATTAGTGTATTTTATTTGTTAAAAACCGGACTTCAATTATTTAAAAATCCATTATATATTGGAAATTAAGTGCCGAAAAAGCGGTTTTGTAGTGATGATATTTTTATATTCTATACCAGCATATTAACTTCGCATGATCTATTCACTGATAATTAACATCAAACTGATTGTATACAGGGCATGGCTAACATTCATTCTAGCGAGTGATAAACAGGGAAAGTGACAATAGTCAAAACTTTTATTGTTAAAAAATTTTATCCTATACTTGATCAACTAAATAAATGCATAACGTTACATACCAATGCCAAGTAATCCACTTGTCCCCTTTTCAAACACTTGTTAGCAATAGCAGTCTATACAAAACTAACTAACCGTATACAATCAGCTAAGTAAGACAGTGGTAATCTTTAACTATTACGGTAATTATTATAGTTGCTAGTCAATGGGACACTTCCTCACGCGGTTTGCGGGTGCGAGTTATCCGTCCAAAATAATCTCCACCGACTTTGGCACCTCAATTTAAAATGTAGCTGACACCGCTCAGGTCGAATACGGAATCGTCAGACCCGGTGTTCGGCCTTTTTTTTTATGAAAAAATTAACTTTTCTGAGGCCGAATTACGCACCGATATGAATCTATTTCGAACCGATATGCAACTCGGAAAATTGTTCTAATTCCGTAACTCAAAAAATATAATTTTTACAAAAAATCACCAAGACACTGTGTCCTCTTGCCCGGGAGACGGACCAAACTCCGGTTTTCCGCACTTTTGCAGACCGATATAAACCTCGACCGGTCGAAATCTGACCGTGTTAAGTCGCGTTCCGACGGCCGTCAAAAAAACCCGTTGACAGATTTTCTTCTAAATACCTTTAAAAGACGCACGAAATAATATTCTAGGTGTGCACATAAATTATTATTGTTTACAAAGTTTCATTAAGTTTTATGGAGATGTTTCCGAAAAAACCCACTTTTTACCAAACCTATATGCACTTCCGAGAAGGGTCCCCCCTTTGGTGTCAAAACGTGATATTTTCAAAGTCCCGTAACTTTTTAAAACAAAATCTTAAAAATCAAATTCCACGTGCTTGGACCTCGTTAACGCGGTATACTTCATTGTACCATTCGAAAACTTTCTTCTAAAACCCGTTATTTATATCAGTTTTTTCACCCCGGAAGCAAACCGATATGAACCTCTTGGACATTTTTTAAGTCCCGATTCCGCTTTGACCGGTTTAAATACATTTTTAGGCTAGACTCCAAGAGGCCGAATATCCGTAACTGATGCCCGCACACATCTCACATTGGTATTAATTTATTTTATAAACCGATATGCACCTCGGACTTTAAAAGTCCAGATTCTCTTTGAACGCTCGTATCTTTGTAAATAAAATTTTTCTGAAAAAATCACCAGGAGCTTTTATTCTTTAAACATTGCAATACACAATAATCTGAGGTTATTTTGTCGAAAATTAAAAAAATATTTTTAACCAATATGCACCTCGGGTTTTTGCGAGACGATCCAACGGAACGTCTCATGTAAATTCCAGTTCTCTTATAGGGAGGTAGTGGTGTCCTAAGAGTGAAAAATAAAAAGTAGTCAAAACCCTCCCAAAGGGGACGCCTTTATTAGATCAAAACCAATCGGGGCATCAACCTCGCACTTCTTGGTGACTGAATAACTTTCAGCTGATCGCACGGTCCTCGTACCAGTGACGCATCTTTCAAATGTCTGACTTATCAACTGTCGATGGTAGATTCTGCGCCTACCATTGTTGTAACGGGTAACGGGGAATCAGGGTTCGATTCTGGAGAGGGAGCCTGAGAAACGGCTACCACATCCAAGGAAGGCAGCAGGCGTCTGGTCAATGTGATCGTTCCATGTCAATCCTCGATCAAGGTGTATTCCAAGGAATTTCGAGCTGTAGACTTCTTCTAGTATAGAATCTGATATCATGACGGCAGGGCCACATTCAGAGTCTACAGGCCGCTGAGCAAAATTGATGACATTGGTTTTGGATGTGTTTGTTTTGTGACTGAGGCTGTTGAAGTGTTTAACACAATTGTTGATTTGCAACAAAAGTACGTTCTTCCACAAGAGATTTTGATTTCCCGTTGATACAGAGAGTCATGCCATTAGCATACTGAACGATTTTTCCGTGCAGCAATGAAGACCCAATGCCGTTGACATACATCAGAAATAAAATCGGACTGAGAATTGATCCTTAGAGGACCCCATAGCTCAATTAAATTGGTTTTGAAAGATGATCTGAAATGTGGACAACTTGAGTTCTGTCGCGTTTTGAGTTCTGTGTTCACGGATGCCGTGGGATTCCAGTTTTTTAAGCACAGTTTTGTGGTCAACACAGTCGAATGCTTTAGATAAGTCGAGAAACACACTTAGGGAGGTATTTCGATTTTCAAACCCCTCTACAACAAAGTCGACTAGATTCACTACAGCGTCAATAGTCGATTTGCCTTTCCTGAATCCAAACTGTTCTTCTGAAAGTTGGTTGTGTTTGTTCAAAAACTGTAGCATTCTTGTTAAAAAATACTTTTTCAAATATTTTTCTCAAAAACTGGCAAAATTGAGACAGGCCGGTAGTTATTTGTGGAATTGGGACTGTCCTTTTTAAAAATTCGGCTTACTTTCGCGGTTTTAAGGAAAAATATTGATTTAGAGACATCCTAATTTTTCACTCCTTGGATCACATTTTAGGTTTAAATTCTTTGCTTGGGTTTTTTTTTTTTTGTTGATTTTGGAGAGAAAAATTTGAGTTTTCCTCTCGAAACCAAGATACCGTTTGTGATCCATTTTTTGTTCGTCTCTTTCGGACAAACTCTGATTGTTTGTGTAGGACAGCACAAAATTTAAGATGAAAAATCAGGGTTTCGTTAAACGTTTTAAACTGCTTTTCTACGGGTCGTGATGAATTTAGAAAATTCAATTTTTCTTTGAAAAGAGAAGTGTTGAGAGGAGCAATGTTTTCAGGATTTATGTCTCTTACTGTGTTGTTAATTTTGGGTTCCCTTTCAATTGTCTTTCCACTAATTATAGCCTCTTGGCCCTAGTGGTCCAAGATTGCTTGTGTTAACCACGGACACTGCAATGTTTGGAATATTTGAAATGATGTTGTCTATGGCTGTCTGAGTTGTTGCAGTTACTCGCGTCGGAGTCGTGGATCAACAAATTGAGGCCAAAAGACTTCAGCAGATTCCACAAATCTTTTGGTGTTTGCATGTTTTTTGTCCATCACGTTAATGTTGAACTCACCCGTCAGAACGAATTCTGTTCATTGGTAAGTCTGTAAGAAAGATTCGAATTTTGAAAAAAAATATTTCTTCACGTCCGCTGGAGAAATTCCAATGACGAAAAAAATTTTTGAATTTTCTAATTAAAGTTTGATACCGTCTGGTTCAAAATCTCGTTCGACTGTTTCTTTAAAATTAAAAATGAAGAAAATTATAATTGATTTTTCCAAAAAATAGCAGCTCCTACTCGTTTGGAGTGGTGTCTGCAAAAAACGTTAGCCAATTTGTAATTTGGAATTGTGCAGAGGAAAAGATTCTCGTTGTTTGAACCCCGTTTTCAGTCACAACAAGGATACCTGTTTCCTGGTCTTCACACATCAGTTCGATTTCATCCAGTTTGTTGGTGGCAGAATGACAATTTTGGTGAAGCAGTCGTATTTTTGGACCAATCGTCAATTTACCCCGTCGCTTGCAGGTGGGGTCCCTAAAAAAGACATTTTCACTGCTTGAGTTTTCCCATTTCTCATTTCCTGCTCGGCGACCCGCTGACAGCCTCTGCGTAAGTAATATGTTGTTCTCTGGCAATCGTTTCCCTTGTGACAGCAGCAGGCGCGGGCACGGTAGCTGGAGATGTCGCCACCGCAGGAGCACTCACGTGGCGAGGCGGCTGAGCTGGCCTCACAGGTTCTGCAGGGGAGGGTCTTTAGCGCGGCGAGGCACTCCACAATCACCCCAGCCAGCAGCCGCTTGCCCTTCATAGAGAGGTGTTGACCGTGTCTCGTGAATCACCTTCGGCCGATTTCATCAAACTTAAGTAGACGGGTGTTGTAGCGAGCAGCCAACTCTCCAATAAAAGCATTCACGACCACGGTCTCCTCGTGAATGGGGTGGTCCGAGCGCAGGTCGTGGCGGTGCGGCAGGGTGGCAAGCACAAGCTCGGCGCTGTGGTGTACGTCTCCAGATGGCGGTAGATGTTGTGTTGTTCGCTGCCTGCCATATCGTTGGTGCCTGCGATCAGTACCTCACAGCCTCAGGTGGTGTTGATCCGGTGCACACGATGTCGAGCAGCCGGGCGCCGGGCTTGCACATGCCGCTTACTGGGGTCACAGAGCTGATCCTCTCCCTCGCTAGTTAATCCATTCATGCGCTTCACTTTCATTTTATCTGTATTTTCTCATTCTCTTTCTATTCTTTCTATCTTTTTCTATTTTCCTTATATATTTACTCCCCCCAATCTAATCTTAAACTTCTTCTACCCCGGGTCTCTACCCCTTTTCCCTTCTCGTGGCGGGTCCGGCGGCTGAGCCACCCGCGGCACGTGGTTTAGGTCCCTACAATCGAGGTGGGCTCGCCCCAATATCGATTGAGGTTCTCAGCATGGCGAGACTCATATCAAGGAGGTTTATCCTGTCGGCCGCTCCCAGACTCTTTAGGATAGTAACTGACGAACTTAGGTGGGCACCGCGCACCCCAGATCTACCGGGAGGCTCAGATCTTCACCTGCTGCACGAGGTGAGGGACACCGGGACACCGAGACCATCGTCCCTCTTATTCATATAGAGAACGCCATCAGTGGTGGTGTGGTGGAGGTGAAGAATTTTCTAAATTTCCGTGCTTTAGCAAGAAATCCAACCGGAGGTAATTAATATGGTCGGACAGCGACACGTTCTTAATCGGCACGCCCTGGACCGTTAAATCGGTTTAAATTTATCTGCCCTACCACATTAGGTGGAAATCGCTGCACTTTCCTGCCGACAAGTGCAGGAGTGCCAGCGTAGCCGGTAATGGCCATCTTCGTCACTCCATCCAGGCCGGGAGCACCACCGGCCTTGAGTCTCCTGATGCGCTTCCGCAGCTCGTCACCGGTGAAGGACTCTACTACTCCATCTAGGCCGGGAGCACCCCCGGCCTTGAGTTTCTCGACGCGCCTCCTCACCTCATCCGGTGAAGGACTCCACAAACGCGTCTACCTGAAGGCCGACGCCCTGTAGACTCTGGGTGCTGTCGACCGCCGCTACCCACACCCACATCCCCCGGTAAAGTTCCAGGGTTTCCCGCTTCGGCGGCGTTACTCGGGGCCCATCGGCCAGCAGGTCCCCAAGTTCATTTTTGAGGACCAGTTCCGCCAGGCACGATGAGTTCTTTTTATACATGTCTTGTGTGCGGGCATACTTGGTAACTTTCCGGCGGGTTCTTTCAGATCGCCCGGATGTGGGGTTCACCGGCCGGCTGCGTAGCAACCATGGCCGCCTGGAGCTCCTCCACCAGTTCGTCCAGTTGAACCTGGATGTCGCCTTCCTGAGCGGCTAATTCCTTAAGCCGGTTCGCCAGCGGATTTCGGGGCGTCATGGCCCACGGGTTCTTGGCCATAATAGGGTTTCCCCAGGGGAGTCATGTCCCACTGGGGAAAAGTCACGTCCGGCGTAGTAGTCTCGTCCAGGTGCCCCACGGGAGTCATGTCCCATCCGGGGGTCAGGTAGTCCAATCCAGGTGGCCCGGGGAGTCATGTTCCTCCGGGCGATGTCCAATCCAGGTGTTGAGGGTCCACTCTCGGAAGTCGACGCCAGGCCAGGTGATGGAGGATGAGGGGCAGGCAGCTCAGGCGCATCTATAAAGCTGTACGGGTAGCGGTAGCCCCAAAGAGTCACGAGGCGGTCGCGAACCTGCCGCTCCGTTTTCCGGGGAAGTTCTAGGGCCAAGAAGGCAGAATACCCCATGGCCCTCCCGGTAGACTTAAATTCCAGGTAGCGGCGGATGAAGGTCCGGTCCTCATCTTCGGTCCACCCGGAGTTCCGCGGCTTTGTCAGTGGAAGTGGTTTAGTTGCACCGGCAGCACGCCTGTCCTCCTCCCTCAGGCGTTCGGCGTTCACCTGCTCAGGGTGGTGGGCGCTACGGTGGACGGCCAGCCCCCGCTTATTGGGGAATACCCTCCCGCAGTCAGGGCAAAGAACGCCCACGGCTACGGGAGACCCCTTGCATTTACGGAGATGCACGGACGCTCTCCGGTATTATTTGAAGAGCGTCCGGCACGGAAGGTGGTCGCCATGTTTATGGTCGTGATGGTCCGTCAGATCCTTTGCAAGAGTGAACCGCGACTGGCACAGGAGGCATTTTGTCGCCTCCCATGGCCAGTCGTAAGTGGCCATTTGGACACCAGCTGCCCCAAGTTGGGGCGTTGTCTGCGTTCCTTAGCGCTCCTGGCGTTGTAAACCGCGGGGTAGCGCGTCCACACCAGAGTCCGAGGCTTCCTACTAGAATCAAAAACTGGAGGGTTCTGTTCAGGTGTGAGAGTGGTTAGCTCCCACACCCTACACCGTTCCGGAGGGGCTGCCTCCTAGGGTGGAACGGTACACCCGTTTCGCCCGAACTCCTCATGGTAACCCATGGTGTCTCCCCCCTCAGGGGGCTCGGCCCACAGATGTTCTTGCTGGCCGCTTCACTCCTCAGAGTGGCTTACAACCCTCAGTGTTTGGAGGGAAGTGCCGAGGGACCGAACTAGCTTCCTCCGCTTGCCCGGACTTGGGCCAGTGTTCTCGGTCCCCTTGCGGCATGGGGATCCCCCGGAGTTCTCACCCGAGCTCACCCAACCTCCCCACTACATAACCTGACAACCGATTTAAGTATACAGTATTTCTGAATTTATCTCTTCTTAGGACAAAGATTTGCTAGACCTCTGACCTCTAGTAAGTTTGCTATCCGTATAAAATGTTACTATATAGTATTTAACTTCACATTTAACTGTATAAATTCATATTTTAGACGGTCTTTTTATTATAGGGGGATAAAATACTACTAAATTAAACAGGTATGCTCATTAAAACTTAGTACTTTGTTGTGTTGCACTTCATAGGTGACATATATCACTGAAATTTAATCTACAGAGGAGAAAATTTTTATATTCACTATAATAAAAAAGGGCGATAGCTGATGGAGCTAAATTGTCAGAATATAATGGAGTTGGTGGATTTTATTCAGTTTAGGTTGCAGGAATGTAACGAAATTACACTAAATTAGAAGAACTACAAGGTAAGAAGAGTAATTAGCTTAGTACTCATTAGACGACAGTGTTGATAAGCTTCACTACCCCGCCCTTAACTCTCTTTATTCACCAGCCCTCGACATTGTACGGGCAACAACTTGTGATGAAAACTTTGTAACACATAATAATTAAAATCGATTAAAAGATAGAGTGTAAAGTAACTGGTAGTGTATAGAGATGTCTGGAAAATATATTGCGCTGCAGACTTCAGTAATCCCTATTTTGACCACTGAAAGGGTAGGGAAAATTCCTAAATTGTCAGTATTTATGTCCATCTGTGTGTACTCTGCGTGGATCTGAAGACCGGGATGAGCCAGAAATAAGAAATAAAACCCCAGCGAATCCTGTTACACGACACATAGTCTGGCAAACTGCACCTGGTTTAAAACTATCTCAACGTCAGTAGAGTTGCGAATTCTGTTACATGATCACACGAGAGGTTTCAATTTTTAATACTTTCCCATTGAAAACAATAATTAAATTAACACGGAAAAGTTTGGAAAATTTTAAGTCCATTAAGCCCCTCTCCATGCATATGACCTTTATTTGGACTTCATTTTACCTTAAGGCTGTAATTATTGGTAAACAATTCTTTTCTAAACATTCTCTAAAATTATATCACAAAACTCTGTTTCGAGTAATGTGTTCTACAGATGGTTAATATAGAGTTATATAAAAACATAAATACAGCACGTAACTCTAACCTCAGAAAGGGACATTCGATACTGGACAGGTGAAGAAGGCGGCGTTGAGAGATACATTAGCTTTGTGAGCGGCACAAAGCTGAAAACGAGAGCGTCGGTTTATAGCCACACTCTCGCTTAGGTGTTGTAAATTAGAGTGGAATGGATCTTGTATTCAGACCCTCTTCTCTTCTCCCTCTGTATCTTTCGTTCTAGACTTGATGTGATCTAAACCTTAACTAACTGAAGAGAGAAATTTTTAATCGTTAACTTCTTCTTATATATTCTAAATCGATGAAACAAAATGTAACACGATCATGTAAGGTATAGCATTACTCAACTGTCATCTTAGTGGTAACACACCACCAAAATATATTTCACTTAAACATCTAAATCATAACATTCTTTTAGTCAATCAATACCTAATTAATTGTTATCAAAAACGTTTCAACCAAATTAAACACAGTCCTAGCTATTAAATCATTGTAAAAGTAGACATTTAAAATTATCACAATATAATCAAAACAAAGGCTGCAAAACAATATTTTACAATTATTCTTTTGTATACAGTATGAGTGATAAATATAAAGAATAGAAATTCATTTAAACATTTGAAATATTTTGAACAATTTAAGCCTACCTTATTGTACTGATTTTTCTCCTTACTTTACTTGCTCCAGGAGGAAATATTTAAGTAAAGTGCTCTTGGACTGATATGAGAAGTCTCTTTTCTAAAAATAATAACAATAATTAATGTTACCTTCTTCATATATATTATAAATCGATGAAACAAAATGTAACACGATCATGTAAATCAGGACTAAACTGTCATCTAAGTTGATGACATAATACATATTCATATAATACATTTTCAATATTTAACTAGATAGCAAGTAATAACAATGTAATGTACAGTAACTCTTTTTATAATATTCCAACAGTGCGATAACTGTACAATTTTTTTTAGGCACTATTTGTGTTCATTTAATAAAATTTACAGTTTAAACATATTCTATTAACGATATGATCACACTATTCTAAAAGTCAACGCAATAATAACTTTAGTCGTAAGTCAAGTTATGGTCCGATGGAAAAAAGAGGAATTTAAGAAAGTTGAATCGGATCTTAGACACAATGGATATCCTAAATTAGTAATAAATAAGAGCAAACGAACCATAACAATCATTCCCGAGTTAGGAAAACAGAATAGTGATAAATTTGCGTTTATGCCAATCCCTTATGTGCCGGGATCAACGGAGAAAATTAGAACAAACAGGCCGTAAAGTACAACATTAGAACCACGTTTAAAAACACACAATAATCTTAGACAAAGTCTCCTAAAAACAAAACCAACAAAAAAGCTGTGTTTACAGTATAAAATATAGTTGCAATAGGGAATACATAGGCGAGACAAAAAGACCATCAAAAGTCAGGATAAGATAACACAAAGAAAACTCAAGAAAGGGTCTAACAGAAAAATCAAACATTGCACACCATTTTTGGTCCGTAGACAATCATATGAATTGGGATGATGCCATCGGGGTCCTCATTTCTGTAAAAGAAAATTAATAGAGGCAACATACATTAAATTGGCAGATCAACCAATCAGTCAACCCTCAGTCGAGATTAGGCCACTTTGGTTGCCAATTCTGAAAAATGAACTGAAAAGAAAACCAAAGGTGTCAAAACAAATTAGATATTTTTAATAAACTAATGCGCGGAGTCACAGTATGGTTTTAAGAAGTTCATCTAGCATAAACTAATCATTATAAAAAGGACCCACTGTCCCCTTCCTTTTTGCTGCCATCTTGTTCTGCCGTGACGATCACCATTTGTTATTGGCCTCTGATCAGTCGTAGGTGTTTATTCGGCAAATGCAGACCTATAGTAACCTGTATTCTGTATTTCAGTTTTAATAATTAGTCTTGTGTTTAGTTTTCTTATTAAGTGAATGGTTAAAGTTCGTCCAAAGAAGGTAAACAATACTTGGATCACCAAAGGTATTCTGGTTTCGAGAGAAAAACTCAAGTTTTTCTCCGAATATAAACAAATAATCAGCCAATGGACAGTTCAAAATCTTATTTCGAAATTATACAAAAATTTACAGAAAGGTGATCCAAGCTGCAAAAGCGTATGATGTCTCAAAATCAATTATTTCTTCAAAAAAACGTTTCTAAAACTGTATGGGGCATCATTAACAATAAACATCAAGAATTTAAGCAAATCACAGTCAAAATTGGGGTACACACTTGTGAGTGATGCTTCTAGGGTTGCCGACGAGTTTTAACGGCTTTTTTGCGTCTGATGCTTGTGGGACGGGGCCCTCTTCCATAAATGCCACAGGGGAACCCCACGCGTAGGACAGAGCCCAATAGCCTCAATGGCTCTGACTCACGTAAGTTGAGGAAGAGCTCGATAGAATTAATTCAAGAACTCCCAGCCAAAAAATTAAATGATCTAGAATTGAGATCCATGTGGTTAATAACAAAATGCTTAAGGCATATTGTAAAACCACTGACTCAATTAGTCAATTTGTCTTTTAACTCAGGAGTGTTTCCTTCACTCCTAAAAATTGCAAAAAGTGCATCCAAATTTTCAAGAAAGAAAACCCCCTGTTCAATTAAATTAACTATCGGCCCGTCTCAATTTTGCCTATTTTAAGCAAAATATTTGAAAAACCTTTTTCTAGCGAGAATGCTTTACTTATTAAATAAAAACAACCAGCTTTCTGAACACCAATTTGGATTCAGGAAAAATAAATCGACAATAGACGCAGTGGTGAGTCTGGTTGATATGGTTGTAGAGGGGCTAGAACGTCAGGGTCACACATTAAGTGAGTTCCTTGACCTTTCTAAAGCATTCGACTACGTTGACCATGAAATACTGCATTTTTAAAGTCAGAGAGCTCAAGTGGTTCAGATCTCAAACCAATTTTCCAAACCAATGCAACTGAGTTATGGAGTTCCCCAGGGCTCTATACTCAGCCCAATCCTTTTCCTGTTGTATTTCAATGACGTACATTCATCGCTGATGCATGGGAAAATCGTGCAGTATGCTGATGACACGACTCTCTGTTTCAGAGATAACTCACAAGAAGGTTTGGAACTACAAACCTTTGTCGATATCAACAATGGTGTTCAATATTGCAATAGTCTCAACCTTGAAACAAATTCTTTGAAATCCAACTTGCTAAATTTCGCACTGCGCCCAGTGGACTCCCAATGTGGGTCAGCTGTCATGCTGGCAGATTCCATATTGGAAGAAGTCTACTCCGCAAAATTCCTTGGAATACTCCTCGATCAAGGGTTGACATGGAATAAACCACATTGACCATGTGTGTACCAAACTGTCCTCAGGAATATATGTTTTGAGGTCCTTGGCCCGGTATTGCCCCAGTCAGGTATTGATTGCGGCATATTATGGGCTAATTCACTCTCACCTTTCCTATGGGGTGGAGTTGTGGGGGGCCTGTGCAGGCAATAATTTCCTGAGGGTGTTCAAATTACAAAAAAAAAAGCGATTCGTATTATATCGCAAAGTTGAATTTCAGAGAGAGTCGTGCAGGACAGCATTCAAAAATTTGAAACTGTTGACTTTGCCCAGTCTCTACATTTTAAAAACATCTTTGTTCTGTTTGTCTAAATGTGCCCTTACCAGGGGACGTGACATACACGGGTATGAGACTAGAGGCAGAGATAACTACCGAACTGGAAGACACAGAAACGGTAGTTTATGAGCACTTGCCTTCGCAGGCAGGACAATGTGAACAAATTGTTTTGCGAGCAATTAAAGATTTGATTGGATTTTAATGATTTATAGATTGTTAGTGAAGTTGACACACAACATGGTGGTTGTGAATCCTGACTTATGCGTATCACAACGCCTTGGTATGATTTGTTTATTTTAACCTAGTTTGTAATTATGTGTTAGGTTAGTTATTTACCTGAAGAAGAGATCAGATTGCAGATCTAACGTAGTGTTACTGATTTTTTTTATATCTGAACGGCAAATGTCCGGAAAAATCCTGTTTCATTCACAAACCTTCTATCACCAAAAAAACAAACATAAAACAAATAACATTAAATATTACATCAGTGTTATCTAACCATGTAGTCCGGTAAAATAAGGATGCAACCTCGGAATGAAAGATAATAAGCTAAAAAATTTGCATACGTCTTTATTTTTATGGTATAAAACTTACCTCAAAAGTCTCATATAATCACGTGTACGCGTCTATAGATATTTAAGATCAAAGTTCATGAAAATCCAGTTTTTTGCAAATATCTCGTTTCCCTTACACTAAATGACTTTGAAGGTGGGTTAGAGAAATTTTAGAACGGAAAAATTCTCTTGAACTTTTGTCTGAAGTAATTTTATGTACGTTCAAACCCTTTTTGAGATACAGCGCAAAGAGTAGGGGACCGCTTACCTGTATATACGGTAATGCGAGGTCAAGCCAGTAGAATACAATAAATAAATGAGTTATATTGTTAATTATTCATTGAACTATTATTATTATTACTTAATACTATTATTATTGTTATCATTATTATTAAATTTTTATTATTATTTATTATTTAATATACCATATTTATAGATATTAATTATGAATTATATATTCTCGGAATAATACATATTTTATTTTTACCAAACAAATTAAAAGAAAATATTTCAAATGAAGATTAATTATATATTTATTTATTGATCCAATAATCAATTTATTAAAATTACAAATATAAAACTTGGTTTTCATTATTAATGATTAATATTTTTGTTTTAATTTTCTTCTTGTTCATCGTCTTCTTCTTCTTCTTCTTCTTCCTCTGGCTGTTCAATATCGGAATCATTATCATCATTCTAGTTTACTAAATTATCAGAATAGAAAAGATTCAAGAATATCAGGTGCATATTCAATTTCTTCATTGAAAACCATCTGAAGTTGATGAATCATTGAGGCATGATTGTCCATTACACTGCCCACAAATTAAAGAGCATCGCAATCCTGATTTCCTGCATCCGCAATTAGAACCACAACCTTTCTTGCAATTGCAAAATATTGTATTCATCTAGTTCTTCTGGTTCTGGTCGGTAATAATGTTGTTATTGGTTCCAGGAGTTCATTTTGCAGCACCCAGCCGAATTCCTGGCATTTGGGTTTGATAATAGACACGAAGGATATGCTTACGAGATGCTGTACTTGAAGGAGGAAGACTTGATAACTGCACTGGTTTGTTTAGTCTTGTTGATTTGATGAACTGGGTGTATCGGAAAAGAGTCTATATCGTCTTCTGCTTTCGGGAGCATTATACGTTGCTAAGAAAATACGTACTCCATTTTCAAATCATTCTTGTACAGAGCAGTTTTTTTGTTTAAATAGTTCAGCTGATTGATTTAAATCGTAATGTTTTTTCGAACATTTTAATAAACAATATTTTACCTTTTTTTATAAAGCGCAGAAGTCGTATCACATCCACTAAATGCGTGTAAAAATAATATGTGTTTCTTAGAATGAGGGTATTTATCAAAACTTTTCGATGAATACAGTTTTGTCTCTACATTACCCTTTACCCATTTTTTTTTTATTTTTTTTTTTTTTTTTATTTATTGTTGGTGCAATTGAGCACGGTCCTATCAAGATAACTAGCAAATCAATATCTTCGCCTACAATGACAAGTTTTTTTTTTAAGTTCAGGACTCCAGCGTCTGCAATAGCTGCTTCTACAATGAGAACATCAGCATCATTTCTGGCTTGTTTTGTAGTGATATTAACAGTTTTTAATTTGTTGATATGCATGTCTATAAATATTTTTTAATAGATGAATTCGATAACAATTTTTCTTGCTGGCTGATTGGCAACCCTCCATTGTTTCATCAAAGCGAAGTTCGTAAGATTTTGAAACACTAGCAGTTTTTCTTAACTGTTTCCATTGCTTTAATGTTACTCATGTCATCAGTAATGAGTCAGCGCTCGTTGAGGAAGGTTGTGTCTGATAAGAGCTCACGTCTCTCTTGGGAGTCTTAAATTCGCGAGTGAATCAATTGTCAACCTGCCGCGCTGTGTTAATACTATTGGTTTTTTTGGAGAGTTTTATTTTAGTGACTGCCACATAATTAAATTTTTTTTAAATGTCTATGTGTGGGATGTGCCTGAAAACAATTACGGTTAAGCAGATAAGGTTGTCGTGCAAAGACTGTGTTAAGGATTTTCACGCAAGTTGTCTGAAAATGAGCAAGGCTGATGTAGAGTGTGTGACAGCGGATAACCTAGTGTGGAGATGCCAACCTTGTGCTTCAGAACGGCGAAAGAGTATGAGGTTCGAGTCTCAAGCAACGGAGGGGAAACTCACCATAGAAGACGTTATGAAGAAGATTATTGAAGTGGCAGAAAGCCAAAAAGAAATGGAGAAAAAACTTCAATAAGTCGTATGAAAACACTCTACAGTAAAATCGATGAGAGTACCGAAGCCGTCAAGATACAAACTGAGGAAGTGGAAAAAATGCCTCGCAATAGTTGATGGCCTAGTAAATGAGAATAAAATACTCAGGGAGAAAATCAGTTCTCTGGAAGCACGCATCTGAGGAGCAGGAAGCAGTATTCAAGAAGGAACACTGTTGAAATCCATGGTATCCCACAGGAAAAAAATGAAGACTGGTGTCTGTCGTAAAGGAGGTGGGAAAAGCGTTGGACTTCAATATATCCAATACAATGATTGATGCCTGCCATCGTCCTGGGAAAAAGATCTGAGCCCAACAGTCTTCCGCCTGGAATAGTGCTGAAGTTTGTAAGCCGACTAGATAAAGAAGAGCTGCTAAGAAAAAGATGTGTCAAAAAGTAACTTTCTCGACGCGGCACATGAACCTGGAAATGGACAAGCCGGTTCTATATCAACGAGTCCCTGACACCGATGAAGAGGGAAGCTCATGGCAGAGGCACGGGAAGTTTTAAGCGTGAGAACAATTATCAGTTCGTTTGGGTGCGGGATGGAAGGATCTTTTTACGAAAAGAGGAGACTTCTAAAGTTATTCATGTAACTTGCCAGGCTGACCTGCCAAAGGTAAATGTAAATAAATAGCTTATGTATGAAGGTTAAACTCAGTACCAGTATCTATTTCTTTTGTATGTTAATACATTAAGTGTTATTTTTTTATTTTATTATTATATTATGTAGGTCAACTTTGAATAAAAAGTATACTAGTTATTTTGTATTCAGTATTAAGTAAATATAAACATAAAATCTTTAATTATGACTAATCAACATTCTGTAAAAATAATCCATCAAAACATAAGAAGCCTTCGTAAAAACTTTGATCTTTTTATACTTGAAATTGAACAGAGAAATACTTTTCCCGATATAATTATTTTATCTGAAATATGGATCAACAGTAATGAAATAAATTTTTTATGAAATACCAAATTATGTTTTTATATTCAAACTGTAATGATACCTACAGAGCTGGTTGGCGTTATCATTTATGTTAAAAAATTCAATAACTGTTATAAATTCAACAATAGTAGAAATGCAAACAGCTGACGCATTAAAAAATATCATTAAAATTATGTAACTTTGACCTTTGTATTTTGGCTCTATATAGATTATATTCATATACAATAGATTCGTTTATTAAAGAGTTTACTAATATTTTAGATGGTTTTTAAGAAGGAAAGAAGTTTTTTAGTTGTAGGCGACATTAACATAAATATTTTGGAAAATCATTATCTTGTAGATAATTATCAAAGGTTAATGGCAGTAAATGGTTTAGAAAGTCTTGTTAATGAACCTACAAGAATTACAGTAGATTCAGCAACATGTATTGATCATGTCTATGCGCGTTTATATGATAAGCGCTCGGTAACAATCGATGTCACAACAATACACGCTGGTATCACAGACCACTCTCTGGTATGCATTGCTCTTGGTGGGGTGGCGGAGGGGGAGACCCGGCCCCCTCCTCCGCCCCACCGGGACGGCCAGCGTATCAATTATGTGAATCTAAAGCAGCTGTTAGCCGCTGAGGATTGGTCTTGTGTTTACAATAAACTTGATCCGTCGTCAGCTTTTGATTCGTTTATTAAAACATTTAAAAATTGGTATAAGTTGTAGCAGAGAAATCAATATTACAAAAAAATAAATTCAAGAAACTAAAACCTTGGATTAATGATACAATCTGTTACAAGATTAAAAAAAGAAATTCATTATTCAAATTAGTCAAAAAATCATCCTCAAAACATTCAATTGAAAAATCATTATATACGTTTTAGAAATAAGCTATTAGAGGAAATTAGGATATTGAAAAATGATTATTATAAAAATAAATTAGAAAGGTGTGAAGGCAATACTAAAAACACTTGGAAAGTTTTGAATGACATTACAAACCAAAGAACAAAAAATAAGCAAAAACCATAGCCTTAGATGTAAATGGCAAACTTGAATATGATTCAGAGTATGTAGCAAATGAATTTAATCAGTATTTTTTAATGTAGTAAGTGGATTAAAATTGTCCGATAATGTTCCATCTGATTTTTCTAAATTAAACATAAGAAATTACTTTATAGATAAACACCAACAAAGAACTATATTTTTAGAAACTGTATATGAGGAAGAAATCCTTGGTATAATTAATTTATTGAAAAATAATACTTCTCCAGGTATAGATGAAATTAGTTCATACACTATAAAAACTGTCGCACCAGAAATAGTCACTATTCTCTCATATTTGATCAATTTTAGTTTTCAAAAAGGAATTTTTCCAACACAATTAAAAACAGCCGTTGTAATTCCTATATATAAAGGTGGACTAAGCAGTACGTGTAATAGCTATCGCCCAATCTCATTGCTTTCTTGTTTCTCAAAAATCTATGAAAAAACTCATGAAAAAGAAAATTGTTAATTTTTTAAATAAGACCGATTTTTTTAGTAAAAATCAATTTGGCTTCAGAGAAAATATGAATACCGGAAAGCGCTCTATTTAATTTTACCAAAAATGGTATACAATGGCCTAAATTCAAGTAAATGTATAAGTGGTTTATTCTTAGATATAAAAAAAGCATTCGACACTGTGGATCATACAATTTTATTTAAAAAAACATTATAGGTGTGGTATTCGAGGAATGGCTTATTCTTGGTTTGAAAGTTATTTACGGGATAGGTATCAGTGTGTCAGAATGCACTCCACATATAGTGAAATGGGTAAAATCTTATATGGCGTGCCCCAAGGGTCAGTATTGGGAGCAATCCTTTTCATTATATATATATATAAATGATCTATGCGATGCCAGATTTCAAGGAACACTAACATCATTTGCTGATGATACAGCCCTTAGCTATGTCAAAGATAGCTGGACTGATATCCACGTTGCTATGAGCAAAGATCTAGAAATAATGCAGTGGTGGTTCACAATGAACCATATGCTTTTAAGTACGGAAAAAAACAAAATATGTCAATTTCAGTCTCAGAAAAAATGACATTATATTTGAACCTGTTTTCTATAGATGTGCTGACTGTATTTTGAAATCAAGCCAAATCAATAATTGCTTAACAATGGATTGTTCAACGATACAAAAAATCGGATATTATAAAATATTTGGGAATTCATATGGATAGTGAATTTTAATTGGAAAAATTCACATATCGAAAATTACAAAAAAAACTCAATAATATTAATAAGAATTTTTTATTTTTTAAGAAACATTTGCAATTTAAAAATACTTAGAATGTTATATTTTGCGCTTGTACAAAGTCGAATTGAATACGGCATATTTTCTTGGGGAAGTGCGTATGATTCAAATTTAAACTCATTACTTATGCAGCAAAAGCACTTTGTCAGATTAATAACCCACAGTCATATATTTGAACACTCACGACCATTATTTAATCAGCTTAGGATTTTCCCTATCAAGATGTTATTTATATATAAAGTATTAAAACAATACTATGATTTGATAAATACTACCAACTTAGACAGCAAATGAATACAGCTTAAAACTAAGAAATTCAGGAAATATAAGAGTTCCAAAACCAAACAATACCTTTTTTTACTAAATCATTCATTTTATGTCACCGTGGATTTTTAATAAATTACCTAACAAATATAAAAAACTCAAATAACAAATTAGTATTTTTAAAAAAATTGGGAAGGTGGTTGTTTTGAACTAGAGGATATAAATTCAATTTTATATATTCAGACATAGTAATGGTTTTTTACCTCACGGCCCATATTTATATATTATTTTCAAATAATTTGAAAAATCTAATCTAACTCAAACAAGCAGGTTGATTATAACTATTATTATATTATGTTTTGATTAAATAATATATTAATTTATATCCTCAAGAGAGATCTAAATTGTTAAATTAAGTTGTTTGCTGATGTTTTTTATGTGTTAAAATATAATAAGGAACCTCCAAACAGGCTTAGCCTTGGAGGCCCTATATTTTCTCATTTATTGTATAGTATAGGCCTAAGCTCATTTAGATGTAGGTTATATTTTAACTATAAATTTAGTTTAAGGTATTTTGAAAGGAAGTAATTTTTTATTTCCAGTCATTTTGTAATGGTGTGCAGTGCAGACCTGGCAAGATTAAAAGAATTTGAGGAAATATATTAAACCCCATTATAATTAATTTACCGTTTACGTACTGATGTTATTGTAATGTAGCCTGTAAGGAAAATGGGAGAAAATAAATCATTCATATTATTCAATTTATTTCTTTACTTTCTATATGTTATTTGTCTTAGTGTCTGGTTCTGCAAGTAACCATCAAAATACAACAACAGATTACATTGACCCAAGATAATTGTTGTTTTGTTAATATATGTTGATTGTATTTATTACAATAAAATTACTCACTAGATAGTATTCAATCATCTTTATTCCATACAAACGACGCGCATGCAAGAGGAAAAGAGGAAGAAACCACCATCGATGATAGGCTATATGTTGCTAGTGGCGTTCTCTTAGGTCTCCGGTATTATTAAATATATATTAATAGATCAATAAATATTGTAATTATTAATGGATAATAATAAATAACAATTAATAATAGTATTATGTAATAATAATAATAGTCAATGAATAGTTTTAATAATTATTTTAAACTCATTTTATTTATTTGTATTTCTACTGGCTCTGACCCATCCGCTAGTTATCGGACTCCATATATACAGGTAAAGCGGTCCCCTCACTCTACTCTTTGCGCTGTAATCTCAAAAAGGGTTCTGAAAGCGTACTTAAAATTACTTTAGACAAAAGTCTGACAGGAAGAGAAATTTTTTTTCGTTTACTATAAGCAATTTCATCTAACTACCTTCAAAAGTCATTTTAGTGATAAGGGAAAACGAGAATATTTGCAAAAAAACTTATTTTTCTATGAACTTTGACCCTTAAAAATATCTCAAAGGACGCAGCGTCACACGTGTATTTATATGAGACTTTTTGAGTGTAAGTTTTGTATACCATCAAAAGTAAAGGACGTAATGCAAATTTTTAGCTCTTATTTAGTCTTTTCATTCTGAGGATTGCATTCCTGCTATTTTGCCGTTATTTTACTGAGTTAATATGCCAGAGCCTTGAAGTTTAGCTGGCCTCTAGTCTCGTAAATTCAAAACTGTACGAACCTAGTTTTTTAGTATTACTGCCGGTAGGTTGTTACATCTCAAACCAGGACAAATAATTATAATACTGAGAAGAAAGAAATTTATTTATTTCATATTTTCACCCTTTTTTATATTGCTTCCCTCATTTCGGACTCTCTCTACAAAATTTAACGATGGCTGGTGATCAATTTCATTCTAAGGAAAAGAGAAAACCCTCCAACGCTTACACACGAAAAGAAAATCGTTTGACACTACTTTCATACAACAGGCATATATCCTACCTCCCGGGCCTCCTAGATTTATCCTGCGGTGTTATATTTATATTGAATCATAGTTAATGAAACTTAAATAGTTAGTGACATTATTAAAATTTTTGAGTAAGTAGAAGTATATTATTGTTAGTAATAATCAAAACCAATTATAAATTTATAAACATAAGTTGTTAAATTTTTAACTAACCGTAGACATAATCTCTTGAGTTTACAATAGGTAAAGCCGCTTACTGAAGTTATTGTATCGTACTCCGCTAGTAAACTTCAATCTATTAAACTAGGGAAATAGTTGGCTCTGGAAGCTGCCACACTTGTACGAGTATCACTGATAAGTTTTTCATACTTTATGTTTTTAAATTTTAACGCCACATGTAAATCATGTTATTTTTAGCAAAAAAAATAAAGATTACATCAGAATAAAATAATTCTTTTCATTTCTTCGCAGCACGGGGTGTAAATGAAGATACTTTGGGAGAAGAGTGCCGGTGAACTGTTTGTAAACCGAGTTTGTTTAGTTTCTAGAAGCCCGCGTGTCCCTGACTAAATGAATAATCTACATCCTTGAAAATAATATATTATCTTTCTTCTCAGGTAATTTTTAACAAACTTTATAATTGAATATTTAACACCATAACCTTGCAATAGTTTTTGAACAAATGCAAATTTAAAACATCACTTTTTTTAGCATTAACAAAGTGATTAGACCAATAAACTAAGATAATTGGCCATTCCTCAAGACTGAAACTAAAAATTTTTTAGCATACGCCAAAAAGGGCTTATGTTCTTTATTTTTATAAAATGAACATGTAATATATTTTCTATGTGTCTTTGTAAATTAAAAAATGGAATGGATTACCTTCTAGTGGTTAATACAGACGACTAATAATTCCTCAGGGATAGCACCACTTCTTAAGAATCAGAATTTTTACACTTTTACCTTTCCACACGACTCTTATTTTTTCATGTAAGAACCTGTAGTAAACTCTGATGAGATTTTTTTTTGGATAATAATACACATGCATTTTGTTTAGGTAATTTTTTTTAAAA
>NW_025784281.1:0-26399 GCF_021130785.1 Homalodisca vitripennis
AGATTAATTTCAGTTTAATGAGACAATATTTTAGGATATGTGACTACAAGTAATGAAAAGTTTATAAACAATGTAACAGTTATAAGTATAGAAGTTAAGAAGGGAAATAATTGTATTACTATTACTACTAACTTTGTGTTGTGAGGAAGCGGATGTAAGTCTTACCGTAAGCGGATTCCGGCAGTTTCTTGTCAGTGAGCAAAGTAAAAAATGTATCCGAGTTCGTTGGCCTGAAAAGTTCTTACTTCTTTTGAGATCGTGATTTATTGTCGATAAATATCCAATTATATTAAATGTGGGCTTACATTTATGTGCAGTTTCGAAAATAAAGTCATAATAAATATTACTTGAGTTTACATTGACATTAAAATTCACAATGTCAGGAAGTTTTTTGTTTTAAATTATTTTATTTTATTTACATGCAACAATACAGGTTAACACACCCAATTACATTGTGCATGTTTAAATCAAGATGACATGCAATAATATTCACACATTCAAATAAATTCAATCCAGTCCAGTGTTCCACCAAAATAGTTCCATTAAATAGATAATTAAGCCTAAAGATAAATAACAGATACATATATATAGATATAACAACGTAAACTATAATAAAATTATAAACAAAAATAACAACAATAATAAATAATCCTAAATATTAACAAAGTCAAGATAAGCCATAACAAAAAGAACGTGTGTGTGTGTGTGTGCGCGCGCGCGCGCGCGCGTGTGTGCGTTTTTAATCACGTATAAACATCTTAATAAAAATATTGGTAGTGTAGTAATTTGTTGAATGTGTGTATGTAAGGTATTAGATAGTCTAGCTCAGTTTATAACCCTCTGAAAAAGTCTTTTGTATTGATTAATACTATGTAAAAATATATCAACCTCCCCAGGCAAAGAATTATGCAATCTCATCATTGTATTCAAGGTGATGAAAAATGTGCCATTGTACGAGAAAAATTAATGTGAAACAAATTTTGGCGATCTACTATAAAATGATGGAGTGTACAAAATTAATTTTTGACAAGCAAAATGAATCCATTACTTCACCTCTCAGCAATTTAAAAAGAAAAAGTAAATTCGCTAATTTTCTACGTTTTTGAAGACTTTCCATTTCAAAAATGCTTTAAAAGTTGATTATATGAAATATCGGAAGGTAAAGTGACCAGTTTCTTTAAAATATAAATATCGTAAAAACCTTTTTTGTACCTTTTCAATTAAATTAATGCGATTAGACAAAATAAGGATTCCATACTATATTGGCAAATTCTAAATTTGATCGGACAAGTGATATATACAATGTTTTTAAGGTTGAAATTGAATGAAAATTTTAAGACTGTCTAGTAATAAATCCCAAGTTTTTGTAGGCCTTATTTACAATAGATGAGATATGAGGATTGAAAGTTAAAGTAGGATCCAAAATTACGCCTAAATCCTTAAATTCAAATACCCTTTCAAGATTACTACCATTTATGGCATAGTTATTCGAAATTGATATCTTTTTCCTTGTGAATGACATTACTTTGCACTGACTAAATATTTAAAAAGATCTTATATTTACTAGTCCAATCTACAATTGCATCCAAATCCCCCTGTAATGCGTTGGAATCCTGAGGCCTATTGACTACTTTATAAAGTTTAAGGTCATCTGCGTACAGTAAAATTTGTGAATTTTTTGTGCAGTTAACAATATCATTGATAAACAAATTAAAAAGTACTGGGCCCAAGTTTGAACCCCTGAGGAACCCTGAAGTTACTAAATATTGACTAGAATTGTGCCCCATATAAGAAACATATTGTAACCTATTAGAAAAGTAAGAAGAAAAAAATTTTACCAACTTAGACGAGAAACCTAAATTATGCATTTTACTTAAAATTAAACTGTGATTTACTCTATCAAACGCCTTAATTAAATCTGTAAATATTACATCTACCTGAGAGTTATTATCCATTTGAAATAAGAACATATTCCAGTAAAATTTAACAAATTTGTAACAATTTATTTCTTACCTTGAAACCCATGCTGCCTATCAGACATCAATGGTGTCATAAAATATCAAGATAATGCCCATTTCAAAGGAAAAAATTAAATAGATTGTTATGCAGGTGAATATTCTTAGTAGTTTTGCATTCTGTAGCCTTAGAACTATCAATGGAAAAGTTATTTTTTATGCAAAAAAAAAACCGGAAAAAAACAGTCTAAAAATTCATTAAAAATCCAATTAATCATGAATTTATAAAAAATTGTTACAGTGACACTTTATTAAATAAATGTATCCCATTGCAATTATGACTTTAAACTGTAGCGGACCGGTATCATAAACGTATACTGTCTAAAATAATTTTATGCTTTCTGACATTCTAATAACAGATTAACCTTCTTGTACTATCCTAATGAGGAGAAAAATTAGGTAAAGTATATCAAGAAAGAAATTTCTTATCTTATGTTCGAAGCATAAGTTTTAAACGCTTTTATTTGTAGAGTATAAACATACAGGAGCGGGTAAATCAGCCTTTAAACAAGTGAGATGCAAGAAAGGGGTTAAGAGGAAACTAAAAGTGTCCCTTGAAAGGAATACTTTAGTAATCAAAATCCAGATCAGAGATTAGGTTTCACTGAGAGCATGTTAAACGTTTCAGTGGAAAATAAGTCTCGCCATTAACCATGAATTGAGCTATTTAAAGGCACCCTGAGCTAGTTTTACCATGTTCCTCATAAACTGTAGGTAAATTAAATACATCTTACACATGAGGTTACTCTGTAAAGTAATAAAAAATGAAACTTAAAATTTTGAGATAATGTTTATTAATAACCATTTATCAAAAGAGTAACGAGTTGTTGTTAAAAACCAACATTAAAATGTGCTCAATGCTTCTAACATACCATTTAGCAAATTTATTGAAATATATTCCGAAATGCAATAAAAATTTTATTTGATTAGGCTTCTTAACTAATATGAATAAGTTAACAATATTTCACCAATATCTATTATTATACCTTAGAGAAATCGAAACCCAGTATTTATAGTTTTTCACTGATAAGCTAAAGCACTTTGTAGTTTAAAATCTCTACATCTGGCTTTATATTACTATTACAGTGTGTAACAGTTTAATAAGCTGAAGTTAAAATCAAATAATGTAGGCAGTAAAATAAAAACTCTATGGGGCTTACTTTAGATGTAGTTTAATTTGTGCCGCTTCTATGATTTTAGTGCTTCTGTTAATTTCAATAGGTAAACACTTAGTTCTGTGATATAAAATACCTGTCTATGTATTCTTTAGCATATCTCACTTGAATCCTACAGCCCAAAACGAAGTTATCTTTGTATCAAAGATCAAAACAAGTTAAAATAAACATTACAATGTCAGGTTTACATCATTTTAATCATAACTGGATAGTTTGAGAAGGAAAAAAACATTTTAATATGATCTTTTTCCACATATTATATACAAAAACCCTGAAAAACCGAAGTATTATTTTATTTTTTTATAATTTAACTAGGCTATCTTTTAATAACGTTTTTAAAATGTTCTTTGACGCTTGTTTCAGAGATGTTTGAACGCAGTGTATTATAAAGAATACGTTTTTGCTCCCTACAACGCATATCCATTTGGCTCCCAGAAAGCATTTTCATTAGCAAATGTATATAATGGTGCCGTTCTGAAGTTACTCTTACGGGAAGCGCGATTACCATTGCTTCCTGAGCTCCCCTTATTGATGAAATTTCCAGAGGATTATTATTCACCTAAAAGACAAGATTATGGTGCTGTAATTTAGAACCCCTTAGTAAGTAACCAGGTATGACTTATAAATATAGAATATGCTTCGAATTCAACTTCGAATTTTATAATTTTTTTAAACTCTCCCTCATCACATAAATTAAACTCTCTTTAAAAGGATAAATCAGAAAAACCGTGATTTTTTTATTTGTGTCACAATTTAACGTGTAAATGACTGTCTCGCGCCCCACAAATGTTTATATGCCATTTCCAACGACTTTACCTCAGATAAGCGTTAGTTTTTGTTATCGCTAGTGAGTTGGTAGAAGCAGAGTATATCTGGGTTCCACAATGTATATAGGGGATTCTATCATAGCTAGTAATCAAGACAGTAGCACTTTTGACTTCAGATAAAATTTATAAAAACCTGAAAGAGCTCTATACAGTGACCATTATAGTAATACAGCTCATGAAAAACGTGTATACAAAGAAAAATCGTATTCATTCTTTATCTTTCAAATACTTTACGTTCATTAAACATTAATCTCCTTAGTATAAGAAATTTTCTTTTGGTCTAATTATAAGATTCTCATAAATCATTTCTTATACCCAAAACTTCTCGTAGGATGATAATATAATATTTTTCCTTCTTTGTAAGGTGTAATCTGAGCCTTTTGATAGTGAAAATTGGATTTTATTAATTTTCAACATATCTAACAAACCTCCAATTTACTTTCCATCAGTGATGCAACTGAGAAATATATATATATATCCTGCCCCTATAACAACTATAAATTTGTTAGAAATAGGATCAATATTATTTAAAATCCACTTTAGTTTATAATTTAATTAGCGGTTTAGGAATTGGTTCAATACAAAGCCGTAGCAACATTTAAAGAACTGTTGCATGGTAACATAGATTGTCGTAAAATACCTTAGTTTAGATTTTGTATTATCTAAGATATTATTTGTATGGAACATTTAGAAGCTGCAATGTTATATTTCAGAAATTATAAACCTTTCTGTCTATCTTAAAAAATAACAATCTATGTAAGATATAACACTAAGTTTTTATTATGTCTAATTAAATGGCTCAGGGAGCTGAAATAAAGAAAGTTCAATACTATTTATACGTGATACCGAAGAAAGGTTATTTCAATAAACGATCTAATGGAGTGAAATGAAAAAATCATAACACTTCTTCTTGACCTCTACATTGCTAATCTAAAGTTTTTGATTTGTACCGTTTAATTTTATGGCTTTAAATGGTTACATTGTATGTTTTTCCATTAGTAATCATTTGAATATTTTTAAATCTTCATGGTTTTTAATGACAACTATTATGCAATATTATGTATATTTATTTATAATGTCATTCAATGTTCTTTCAGTTTATAAAATGTGGGATTCATAAATTTATATGTAGCTGATATACTTATGGTATAGAGTTGGTGTAATAGTGTGTTTCCATTTTTGTGTTTGTTTCTTTTATCTATAATATCCAAATATTTCAGCAAATCGTGTAGGATCAGCGGTTATATAACATTGTTTGTCTTCTAGTTTCAAGCTGCGTCAAAAGTTGCTTATATGGTAATGTTATGTGGAATACAATGATCCTAATATCTTAATGATTACAAAAATCTTTGGATGCTAATGTTATATAATATATTTAGATAGGTATTCAACATTATTATTGTTCAATTTATGCATTAAATTTTTACTACAACTAATAAACGTGTTTTGGATATACCGTACTTTATTTATTTAATATTAACGTTGAAAAGTTTGAAAGTTTTAACAAAAGGTATAACATATAACGATAGTAAATCCAAGATACTATTATCGTTTCAATATATCGTAGTTACGGAACTGTTATAAACCACATATTAGTTATGAATATTGGAAATTTTTTACTAGAGCTTCCTGAGGTTAACAAATCTTTTTTTACTTCGGTGAATACAGAAAGAGCTTTAAATGAAAATCTCTCTTTTACTTAAACTTCCTGAGCTGTTACGTATAAAATTATTTACATCCTTCCTTAGCTGTTACTGTCCTTGTTCTTGGAAATATGATTCATTTCCTTAGCATCTTCTTCATTCCCAGTCGGATAATGGGATAGAATAAATTAAACTGATAATTACTAAAAAACTTCTTTAAAACCGTTGCTCTAGGTTTAGAAACTTAATTAAACAAACTTCCATGTGAGCAAAAATTATAAATGGTATATTTATAGGTTATTAACAATTGATACCTCAATAAATCCATATTATATATGCAAAAGAAACATAAACGTTTTTTAATGTTAACGTGCATAAATTAATCATATCTACAAATTTCAAAGTAATCGGTTAAATAAGGCCTATGGGTTTAGTTAACACAAAGTTGAGTTACAATTAGTAACCCAATAAATCAACAGTTTATTGATATTACCACATCACAGTGCATGGTCACTGCACCCGCAACAAATTAAATGTAGATAGTTTTCAGCTTATTGTTCATCCTTATAGATTACACGAACACAATGTGAAATAATTATTTATTCTTTTATGGTTTCATTCATTTTTATTATAATAACTTTGTTAAAGTTTATCCTCGGCTATTTCATCATGCAATATTTGCACTATAACTGATACTATAGTCTGTCCTTGTATAATGTAATTGTTAATATAAATATAAATAAAAATAATTTAATATAATAAAGCAATCAATCCTATTTTACTAAACGTTTTTAATTGCAAACCGTGCATGATGTTTTGCCTGATTTTATCTGCATGCATTTTATAATATTTCTACGTATGTAATTTGCTCTAACGTATGTCCTTTCTTAATTCAGTAATTCCCAATTCTAATAAATTTTGCAGTTTTTTTTGTTTACTTAACAAGTTTTACATGATATTAATGTTTTTTGTTCCACACACAAAGACTACTATAAATAAAGTATGGTTTTTGTGTGTTACGTTACTTAAGCAAGATTGTTTTGTTTTCATTTGTTTTACCAAATGTTTGGCCATAGTTACAGAGTCTAACATGGGGTATGCATGTTTCCGAATAACTGTTTTGCACAATACTCTTGTGTTTTGAATGCAGTGTACATATTTTGTTGGAGAACAGCCGTCACGGATGTTCTTCTCAACACCATTAGCTTAACAGACTTTGATATTAATGTTTTTTGTTCCACACACAAAGACTACTATAAATAAAGTATGGTTTATGTGTGTTACGTTACTTAAGCAAGAATGTTTGGTTTTCATTTGTTTTACCAAATATTTGGCATGGTACAGAGTCTAACATGGGGTATACATGTTTCCGAATAAACTGTTTTGCACATTACTCTTGTTTTGAATGAAGTGTACATATTTTGTTGGAGAACAGCCGTCACGGATGTTCTTCTCAACACCATTAGCTTAACAGACTTTAGGAAATACCTTTTTCTCTTTATTTGACCCATATAAATAGGAATATACCTTACATTAACTATTTTAGGCTACCAAAAATACATTAAATGTGTATAAGACATGTGCTACAGTGTATATTATAATAAAAAAGCAGTTATTATAAAACGAATTTGTTTCTTTCTTCTCATGGAAAGCTTCGAGTGAGATTTTACTGAGTAAATATGAGTATAGACTTACCAGTAATAATTGTCACAAAGTAAAAATTATAGATTATGTTTATATAAATACTAAATCAGGATAAAGCTGTAACTATATTGCTTCAAGTATATCTACATATGGCAGGCCTGTAATAGCGTCTGTTATCTACAGGTAATAAAAACTCCAAACTCAGTAAGATAAATTATTTATAAAAAAAAATTATATCTTTCACATGAGCCAACAACTCTTGTTACCCAATTTACTATCTAATATCTTTTTACTTAAGTAATAGAAAAATTACTAAACGAATAACAAGTGCAATACCTAACTTACACAATTGTTGAATAGTAATGAAAATAATTACACGAGAGTACTGCCTAAAGCCATTAAAAACAAACTTAAATGAGAAGATAACAGAATATTAATATAAATCACCTTAAAGAGGTATGAATTACTATATTTAACCTATTTCTAATTGTGGTTTTAATGTGTGGTGTGTTGGAAATTGTGGTAATAATGTATTATGTACGCAAAAACTTACATAGCAAGGAAGTTATATCAACGTTAGATTTTATTCATAGGCAGTTTTTCGTTGTTTCATGTTGTATTATAATGATTATGATACATAATCAATCGTTAAAGTTTCGTAAACCAAGTACTTTATATTTATTGCTTTATGGAGTTTTTTTTGTTAAACTTAAGCCTGTGTAAACTTACATTTTTCAACAAATAAATGAACTGCATGAACGTATACATATTAGAGCGTAAACACATTTAACTTTTTATGATTACCACTGGACTAATCTCTAAGGCTGCTTTAATACGTAACTTTGCAATTTCACTTAGGTTTACGCTTTTAAATGTTTTTTAAAAACTGTTTAAAAGTTTAAAAACATATTTTATTTGAAAAATTTAAAATTAGATCCTAATTTTAAAATTGTCGTACGAGCTTTAATTTCAATATGAAAATATCTTCCCCGTCTATGGGGGAGCTAAACTTTCGATTTGTATCAAAACGGTTTTTCTAACATTGGTGACATATTTAGCTATGAAGGTTTTGCCTTATTTAGTTTGGAATGTGTTGAGAAGACCATATTAATGCATCTGGCAAGGAACCAAAATAAACTAAGCTGAAAACTCAAATATGGAAGCATGAGGTTTAAATGCGTTCCTGTATCTTTATAGCAAGTACTAAATGACTTCAGGAAATCTATTTGACAAAAATTAAACGTCAATAATAGCGTAAAAGTGACAATATAGACTACCCATCTGTTTTTAGGAAGATTTCTAATTAAAATTGGTAAATTCTTTATAAATTTAAGCTTACATTCTGAAAGCTTATTGTTTTAACACATTAGGGATGCACATACCATTTATTATATGTATAAAAAAACTAGAAGTAAATTAGATTACAGCAAGGAAATTATGAAAAGTTTCTATGTTTATAATTTTTTGCTTTTACAACTATCTGAAACACGGTTTCCCTGCCCACTAAAAAACTGTTTTTCGTTTACTACGTTTAAAATGTTAAGCTTTGTAATATCCTACTATTACTATTATACACTTTAAATAAATGGTTAAACTTAATTTGTATTCTGATTATTATAGCTAGAAATAACAAATAACTCAGTATGATATAAATGTGAATTTTAATGATGATAAATTAATTGACATACAAGTTTGAATTTTGAAACAAGATGGAGGATACAATAATGGTAAAGTTTTAAATACAATTCTTAATTTTTAGGGCAGGGTGGTCGTGCTGGCTTAATGAAATAGAAATATTGGTTTTTTTTTATATAAAAGATATTGTAATTTTGAAAATTAATTGGTTGTTAAAATTTAATTCTGTTAATTTTGAATTATTAGCCAAATGGAATGTTCCTGGTTTTTTTATGTCCTTCCAATGAATCACTATTAAACTTAAAAAGAATTTTCTCACCCAATGTCCTGTCTTCTGCTTCTTTGTACTTCAGTGATAATAAGAATTTAATAAAGTAACCTTTCAAATACTGCTGAATAAATGTAACCAGTTTCTTTATTTAAAATAATCTTGCTTCACTTCTTCCAGATCCCCTCTCTCCTCTTCACCTTTCCAAATATCTGCTCTCTTCACTCTTCAACAATCATCCCTGCACACTGTATCACTGACTTTAGTTCACTTTATAACTTTTGGAGTTTTATATGTAATAAGGTGAATTTTTATTAATTTTGATTTCGTATTTATTATTGTTTGTAGTTAAATTTGAGGACAATTTATAAATAATTATTCCTTAATTATTAATTACTAATAAAGTTCTAAATTAAAATTAGGCCTAAGTATTGAAATGGATGTGAGATGGGTGTATGAAATGAGTCATTACAATATCCCCTCAGAAATCACGTGAAATAAATGAAACAATGGTTTCGATACAATGACGAATGAATAGCAAATGATACATATAGATTTGTGATACTTAAAGAGAAGGATGAACCACATTAAATGAGTGAATTAATTGATGATCATACATACTATTTAATAAATTTAATTAACAAACAAACAATAGGGAAAAAGGAGAACAAAATTAAAATTAGGGTTAGGTAGTACTTAAGCTAAGCCAACGAACAAAGTTTACAAAGTTTCTTAGTATACAATAAAACAAACAATAGAGAAACATTAGATCAATGGCAAATATTAACTCAATGTCAAAAGGACATAGTTTTTTTTTTGGAAATACACATTTAATGAATTGTGTACCGAATAGCGGTATACTTTCCACTAACAAATTAATTATCCCCTCCTGATAGGAAAATGTTTATATAGTTATTGATTAAAAGTGTCTATGTCACTGGGTGTATAGTTGCACACTGTTTATTTGGGGAAATAGTATTAATTTCACGCACGTCCCAACGCGTTCAACTTCAGTATCTTCTGTAGCGTTGTTGACCGAGTTTTTTATATGGCTTCAAAGAGGATATATGATAAGGTCCATATACATGCTCTTTGGATAAATCAGAAATTTGGTAGGTCGATTTCCCGAGGATTTCTTGAATTATGAATGGTCCTTCGTACACTTCAAATAATTTTTGATGTTTCACCAGCTATAGCTTTAGAAAGGTGATGGGACTTTACCAATACTTGGTCATTAATTTGGAGAGAAACTGGTTTTCTCTTTTCATTTATCTTATCAGATCTCTTCTTTCTACTTTCTTCAAGTTTACGCCTTTGCAATCAGTAGTTTGTGTTCGATTGGTACTTCTTCAGCTAGAGGGTTTGATACATATTTTTTCCCAAAATCTGATATTTCTTGTTCCAAACTGTAGTTCGTTTGGTGTGAATCCAGTTGATTCATGGTAAATTTCATTAAGGACATTCATTTATAACAGGTACATATTTCACCTATCTCTTATGATTCTGTGAAACAATATGTTTCTGAGGACAGCGCTTTATTTCTCTAATTGGCCGTTTCTGTCGCCAAATTAAAAACTGGGGTGATACACTGGACTGTATATTAATTGTATGCTGTGGGATTCAAATTTCCTGATCCATTCGTTTACTTTTAAATTGGGTTCCGTTATCTGATTGAATTCGTTTAGGAAAACCGTAATTAGGGAAAGTGATGGTGAAATAATTTATGTAATATACTTCTGGTTGTTGCTCTTTGCAGTGGATAAAGATTTAACGAATTTGGTAAATATGTCAATAACAATTAACATGTATTTTGTATTTCCTACACTAGTCGGTAAGGGAACTATGATGTCAACTGCTAACTGGTCATTCTTCTCTCTGCATTTAACTCCTTTGGTTTGACTGTTGAGTGGATGGTTGTTGATTTTGCAGCGCTGACATTTATCACATGATGATAAACAGTTGCCTGATTGTTCGATGCATATTCTTGAAAATAAAATTTTCACGCAGTAACAGGAAACTTTTTTTTTGCACCGCAGTGTAGATAGTAGAGATGGCATTCTAGTATTAGTGGTTTTAATTACTGATTCTGGGATGACTATAAGCCATTTGGCCCTTAAATTTTTGTAGTAAAGTGTTGTCATATAAAACGATAATTAGTATATAATTGTTGAAATTCATTTGTTTTCCATAGGTGACTGTAAGATTTCTATAAGTGGTTGTAGTTTAGGGTCTTGATGTTGAAGCTGAGGTAAGTTTCGGAGTTGATCTTGTAGATGTTGGTCGGGAATTCTCTCGATGTAATGAACAGATAACTCAGTGAGGTTGTTTGCATCGCTTGACATGTGTTGTGGGGATATACGACTGAGAGTGTCAGCAGTAATGTTGTCCGTCCCTTTGCAATGGATTATTTTAAAGTCGTACTCTTGTATAGCCAATATCCATCTTGCTAATCTATTGTTTAGCAAACGGCAGGTTTTTCAAAAAAGTTAAGGCGTGGTTATCTGTAATTACTGTTAACTTAACGCCCATAACAATGTATCGACACTTCTGTAGGCAGTGGATTATATCCAATAATTCCTTTTCGGTTGTGGTGTGAAACGCTGTTCTGCTGGTTGTAATGTGCGTGATATGAACATAATTGCAGATTTTTCCATTATTGTCTTTTATTTGATATAGATGTCCGCCAATTGCAAATTCGGACGCATCGGTCTGTAAGTAGAATTCTTTGGATGGATCGGGGTGTGTTAGAGTGTTAGTTTTTATGAACAGCTGTTTAAATTTGTTGAATGTTGTATCATCATCTCTAGTCCAATGAAATTTAAACCTTCTTTGACGTTAGCCGTAATAGTGGCTGGACTGTTTCAGAGAATTTATGAATAAATTTTATTGTAATAATTTATACATCCGTTCCGAGGAATGCTTTTAATTGTGTACGACTTCTGGGAGTTGGGAAGTTTAGAATTGGATCAATCTTACTGTTATCCAAAGACCTTCATAACAAATGAGACCTTTCATTTGTTAGAGTAAAACCTAGGAATGGTACAGAATCTTTACAGAATTGAGATTTTTCAAAGTTTATTGTCATGTTGGCTTCAGCTAGCTTTTTGAATATGTATTCTAGGTGTTGTAGATGTGTATTGAAATCGGGGGAAATGATACATATGTCATCAACGTAAATTGCTGTGAAAGCTTCTATCTCATCATCAAAACACGTTACCAATAGCTCTTACTAGTGCAGCTTGGGAAGTAGAAATTCCAAATGGTGTGACTTTGTACTGGTAGGTCTTGCCTCTAAATTGGAATGCGGTGTATTGACGCGAAGTTTTAGTAAGTGGGATTTGCCAATATGAAGCCGTTTAAGGTCTTACACTGCTTATGAATTTTGCGTTTCTACATTTACTCAGAATTTTCGCTAACACTGCGGTTACATTCAAAATCTGGTTTAATTATTGCGTTTACTTTGCGGGCATCTAAACCACAATCGAATTTCTCCAGACTTTTTAATTACTGGGATGATAGCATTTACGTAGGTACTTTTGCTTCTCTCGATTATGTTAAGGTTCTCCATGCGTTGAATCTCAACTTGTACAGCGTCTTAGTATGCTTGAGGTACTGGATAGGTTAATGATTTAAAAATTTTTAGGATTTTCTACATTTAATTCGTGTTCATATTTAGTGTGCAACATCCGGGTTTTGTTCTGAGAAAACGTCCCTATATCGGTATAGGTAGATTGATCAAACATTGTTTTTGTTCTTCATTTATGTAGTTATTAGGGATTAGAGTTTTCATTATATCTTCCACCGACATATTATCTTTGGATGATATATTGAGTTGTGTATCAATGTAATCATTATTCTCATTATTAATCCTGTTATCTTCCCAATTGTTTTTCATAAGTGCCATACTCATTAAAATGTTGACATTGAGTCATTAAAATCTTCCATAAGCATAACGCCTTGTTGAGTGGTGATTTCACATAAGTGCCCTTCATTTATTGCCATTACAAACATTCATTATAACATTTGTATTGTTTATTTTCATATTTATTGTATTATTATTAAAGTTTAGCTCTGCTTTCCATAATACTAGCATATCCATTCCTAAAATCACTGGTTTGACAAGATGCGGTACTATAAGGAATTGTATGTGAGTAGTCTCGTCAGCTACTGTGACAGGTACATATATTACTCTGTTGATTCGTTTTGAAATGTTTCCAATAGCAGTTTTAAATGGTAGTATTGGCTAGGGGCAGTTCTTCAAATGGCTTTAATGATTGTTGGTTGTCCATAAACCAAGACTCTGACAAACAAGTAATAGACGATCCGGAATCAATCAAGGCATTAGTTTCTACATTATTAATTTTGATGTTAATTTCTGGACATCTTATTTGTATAGGATTAGTTATTAGTGGATGTTCTATTTTTTCCTCAAAAAGGAAATCTTTATCACATATTATGTTGTTAACTTGAAATTCACTACTAGGGTTATAGTTCGAAGAATAATTCTGATTTAAATATCCGAGGTCGTTATTTTCTAGCGCTGTAGTTTCGTATTTTATTTCTGGTGCGATGTTTCCTCGGTTCCGTTCTACAGCGCGCAGCCGTTTTCCCGCCGCTGGAACGTCTTTCGCTGCGGTCGTTGCCGGTACTAGAAGGTAGATTTCGAGCATTTTCTCCCTGCCGCACGATAGTGCATACTTGTGCCTGTTCTGTGGTGGGGTAATGTCTATCGTTTCCTGGGTAGTAAGTGGGTTATTCTGTCGATTTTGGTAGTGGTCTTTTGTATGGGTTGTGTCTTACTCTTGAATTCATTATCATTACGACTGTTGTATGGGTGGTAATAGTTCTTGTTATGTTGGTTTCGATCATTATAATGTTGATTTTGTCCGTGATATTGATTCCTTGGCTGACATGCTCTTTGTTCAATGTTATTATGTGGTGTGACTTGGGGGATTGTGAGGTTTTCTGGTGTATTGGCTTATAACCAGATGAATTGTGATTTTGGGATGAAATTATTTTGTTCCGTTTTGGGCCGTCTCGGATGTCTTCTCGTTGTAGTAATCGTTCAAACTCTTTAATGGTGTTAATGTTTTGAACGCTCCGGCTGTCCTGAATAATTTGTTCAAAACCGTTCCGATAAAATGGTGACGATTTCTTCTTCGGTTTATCGGTGGGGTAATCGATTGTAGTGTGATAACACGCTCGGTGAAGTAATTCAGCACGAGTCAATGTTCCATTATTCTTGTAATGTTCTGATTCTATTTTTGCACGTATGCCGCGTTGCACATCACGACAATATTTCGTAGTAAATTCTTGTGCAAAATCCTCCCAGCTTTTAATATATCGTGTTTTATTAATTGGAACCATCGTGACGCGTGACCTTCGAGACTACTTTCTAATATGTCAATGAGATGTTCAGTGTTAGATGTGTGTGTGAGTTTCACACGACCTATATTTTTTTCGTAATACCTTCTAATTTTTTGTAAAAATTTCCATTGGACTGGTAGAACGTCCGTTGAATTTTGGCACTTGTCTGTCTACAGAATCTCCTCCGGTACAAATGACTTGCAATGGTTCACAATGGTTTCGTCTCAATTTGAGATTTAGATTTTATATTTTCTAATTCACATTCATATTTATTAATACACTCGGCTAGATTGTTTATTCTATCATGATTGTTTTGGATTTGTGGTTGAATTTCATTTATAATGGTTTTGATTTGTATTTTATTTGTTTCCGCGTTTTCATGTCGTACTTGGTCTATAGCATTTTTTATTTCAAAAGCAATTTTTATTTTCTAGAGTTTGATTTTTGTTTTGTACCGATTCTAATATCTTGAAACTGTTGGTTATTCATCTGTTGGTTTACAAATGCCTTATGTTCTTCAAAACTATGATTTAATTCTCCTCTAATGCTGTCAGTGGATTCTTTAATTTTCAGGTCTATTTTTTCACGGAATTGATCTTGATTGTCCCTTATAGCGTTCAATTCATTTCGGAATTCAGTTTGATTATCCCGCAGTTCATTAATTTGTGTCTCGAGTGTCTCCCTACAAGATTTGATTTCATAGCTAAGTTCGATTTTAGTTTTAGAAATACAATCACTTATTTCGTTTATTTTTTGCGTTTTAGGTTTTCGTTTAACTCAGATTTAGTGTTAATCAAATTTTCATTAAGTTGTTTTAAAACCGTTCATGATAGCATGAAGAGCTGTCGATTGGGATTCGTCAGCGGTTTGTTTATTTGACCTGTCACTGCCAATGGCATCAACTGATTGAGTATAATGAGAATGTTTCAACTACACAACGTTTAGTGTGGGAGGCGCGAGTAGCTCCATCTTCATGTCTCTGCAGGGAATCAGGGAAATTTGCCGCGTAGGTGTTGGTGGTAGCACTGTTTTCATTCATCCGTGATTGGTTGTCGACCGCTGTGAGAATGTTGACTTGGTTAGCGCGAGGGAATTGTGGGAGTTTGTTCTGCTTCTTCTCTCTGTTCGCTTTCGTCTTCGATACCGGGATTAATGGGCGTCTTTGTTTACGTTTAGCACTTGGTTATTTTCCATATTATCTGTTGGGAATGGGTACCGTTTAGGGTATCTTAAATTAAAATCACGGGACATTAATTGCGATAAAAGATAGAATAATATTACAGGACTAATGTATTGTTAATTAAATGTTTAATATAGTGAGTTATTAAATAACCTATAGCCTATTGACAGACAATATGAATAAATAACAACTAACTACGTACAGTACTTATGTCTAGGCTATTGTTACGATCTAGAAAAATTGTCTCAAATCAAAGATTATAAATATTTTCATTAAGCCACTTACGTTGGACGCCAATTTTGTAATATCCTACTATTACTATTATACACTTTAAATAAATGGTTAAACTTAATTTGTATTCTGATTATTATAGCTAGAAATAACAAATAACTCAGTATGATATAAATGTGAATTTTAATGATGATAAATTAATTGACATACAAGTTTGAATTTTGAAACAAGATGGAGGATACAATAATGGTAAAGTTTTAAATAAATTCTTAATTTTTAGGGCAGGGTGGTCGTGCTGGCTTAATGAAATAGAAATATTGGTTTTTTTTATATAAAAGATATTGTAATTTTGAAAATTAATTGTTGTTAAAATTTAATTCTGTTAATTTTGAATTATTAGCCAAATGGAATGTTCCTGGTTTTTTTATGTCCTTCCCAATGAATCACTATTAAACTTAAAAAGAATTTTCTCACCCAATGTCTGTCTTCTGCTTCTTTTGTACTTCAGTGATAATAAGAATTTAATAAAGTAACCTTTCAAATACTGCTGAATAAATGTAACCAGTTTCTTTATTTAAAATAATCTTGCTTCACTTCTTCCAGATCCCCTCTCTCCTCTTCACCTTTCAAATATCTGCTCTCTTCACTCTTCAACAATCATCCCTGCACACTGTATCACTGACTTTAGTTCACTTTATAACTTTTGAGTTTTATATGTAATAAGGTGAATTTTTATTAATTTTGATTTCGTATTTATTATTGTTTGTAGTTAAATTTGAGACAATTTATAAATAATTATTCCTTAATTATTATTACTAATAAAAGTTCTAAATTAAATTAGGCCTAAGTATTGAAATGGATGTGAGATGGGTGTATGAAATGAGTCATTACAGCTTAAAGCCCAAAGCAGGTTAGATACATTTAATCTATATATATATATATATATATATATATATATATATATTCACAAAACATATATATATATATATATATATATATATATATATAAATGAATGTTTGTGTGTTTGTCCTTTATAGACTCAGAAAGTATTAGACGATTTTCATGAAATTTTGTGTGTGTTTTCAGTGGAATTCGAGAATGGTATAGATTCACAATTTGGTCCAATTTAAATAGTTTATTTAATAAATTTTTTAACTATAATTTGTTGTTGATGTTGGAGTGTTTTATATTGGATCCTGTAATACAAAGCGAACTGATACTTAAACAGCTGTTAATACTTTCAGCTAAATTTCATCAAAGAGGCAGAAACATTTGTTATACATTTAAAATTTTTTATTGTAAGTTCTTGATCAGTAGTGTAATGCAGGTTGCATAGAAGACGTAATTGCCTAATTTTTAATTCTGATTGCACCAATGATCAATAAACTATCTAATGCAATGAAAATACAATTAAACGCTATTATGAAAACAACCTCATTTTACAAATCCTGTGAATATTTGCACACAAGGTAATCGAATTTGGTTACATCGAAGGTAAATGAAAAAGAGCCGAAAGAAAACACTTTATGATCAAAATTTGTTTTCTTTGATACATTTTCTTGAAGGCACACTCCTAAATAATACTGGAAATATCTTAGAGAGAAAATTAATTTTAACAGACCGAATTTTATTCTTTATAAACCTAATTGTTTACCGAGATTAATCCCTATACATTAATTGTTCTGAATAACTTATCAACACCTAGCAAAAACCACAAAAGATAGAGGAAGGAATATGGTACATACCTTCATAATGTGCCCAAGAGGCTCACGAAGGAACGACTATCAATAAATTATCTCAGCAATGTTTAGAATGTGATAGAAAAAGAATAAGTGAATATAGTGTACCTACTGTTTTCAACGGGAAATTGCGTGCAAAGCCGCGGGCAACTGCTAGTATAATATATCTTTCAGAGTTATAGCTTAGTATTAACCGTAACCGTATTGGTTAGACCCAATAAGTGAGCTATAAAGTTAAAAAAGTGGGTTTAACATTGCAATGATAGTAAGAGAATGAGTGAACAACACAAACTGTGAGCTTCTGGCCATGATTAATACCTATCCAATCTCGATCAAAGCCAGCAGTATTATGTCAAAGCCTTTGTACTGTTTAGTCACTCACGCTAAAGCCTGATATCAAATCATACGCGAGGTAACTACCACGAGTTATGTATCCATCCACTGTTAATTTCTGCACTTCAGCGTTATTGCAATGAAATTCATCTGCTAAAACGCGTTTATATTACTAGTATTGTTATTACACATACCTAACATCCAATCTCTTGAGGATTATAATTATCAAAATAAGTGTTTAATAGCTCATAGTTACCGTTTATTTATACTTATAAGAAAAAAACATACTGTGTTAAGGCATTACTATTTTTATACATCTATCAATTTAAGATAAATAATTAAGATATTATTAGACTCAGCTATTGATTAAAATATCGATTGATATCCGTCAACCACATCATATAAACGAGCATCGAATCTCAAAGAAAAGTAATATCGATACTGTAACCTGGCCTTGTGACGTTATGTGATTACTGGCAGCGATATTAGTTTAAAAAGAACCATATTACTATAAAATTGTTATTTTAGTATTTAACTGACATTAAAACAACAAACAGTTAATCCTGTTTCTAAGTTATTTTAAATGTATGTCTATAGGTTTTTCCTAAACTACAGGAACCGATTATGATTAATCTTTTTTTTAAGAGAAGAAGGCTGCCCTATAGTGGCTCAACTTAATTGTTTTAGGTATTAGACGCGTATCTGGATAGAAAAATTACTTTGTAAGTTTAACGTATATAAAAGTGTATGGTATAAACTAGCAAAGCAAATTGAGGAGGATACCTTTTTCTTAAAATTATTATAATTTTCCTCATAATGCCTGTAAACATAACCTTTAGTGTGTGGCTTCTGAATAACAAACTATTTGGTGTAAAGGTGAAAAGTTATTCTCAAATTGACGTGACAGGATTGAGTGCGAAGGTTGGAATTTTCCAAATCACTAGATACATAAAAATTCCTGTTTCAGTCAATGTTTCATAGTCTACATGAAAAGTTCAGAAATATATTCTGTATGAAGTTACTATAATACACGGACATAGACTACCAAAACGAAATTAGATACAGATGGGATGTTTTCTTCCAACGA
Source organism: Homalodisca vitripennis (assembly GCF_021130785.1). Classification (NCBI taxonomy): domain Eukaryota; kingdom Metazoa; phylum Arthropoda; class Insecta; order Hemiptera; family Cicadellidae; genus Homalodisca; species Homalodisca vitripennis. Next base: position 19,146 of record NW_025784281.1, read on the forward strand.
AACATTACTTACCCAACAGGTGCTAGGGAAAGTTTATATATTTTTATAATAGTCTGAGTAACGCTCATATTGGAGGCAATAAAAGAAATCTGTCATAAAAACACAATTTGCCATCAAATTGTGTTGTTACTTTGACCTTACTAATAAATATTTTCTGAAAATTGCTGATCTAAATCCTTAAAAATTAACGGATGGTGTAAGAATAACATCTTAATATATAATGAACCATTCGATATTTTTTCGGTTTAAATATCTAAATAAATTTATGGGTTTATATATTTATGTTTACTATAAGATTGAGATAGGGAACTTACACTTTTTTTATTACAGAATCTAAATTTTATTTAAAAAGTTTAAAGAAAAAATAAATAATAGTAACTATATTTTGTAAATTTAAATCAAACTTTCTTCGAGTTATTACATTTTAAACTTTGAATGTGTGTAAGTGGTTACATTTTCAAGTATAAAATAAAAAGTAAAATGTGGGAATGGAGTTTTTCACCCAAAAACCCAACACTATTTACCATTGTAAATACCTTATAAATTGTGCCTTTACACTATTGATGACATCAAAAAAGGTTCAGATCTTGCGAAGTGAAACGGATAATACTGCTTGAAGTAATAATAATACTCAATAAATGAATGTGTATTTCAATTAAACTATTATTTATATAAACGGCTAACCAATGGTATAATAGTTAATGCTATTTACGAAGTTTACTTTATTGTATACTAAGGTGGAATTTAGAGACGTTTTGGAAAAAAGTATTCATAAGTTTAGATAGGGGCAAATGAAACAAACCAAAAAGGGAGATATTTTCATATTTATTGGGAATATTGTTTAGGAAATCATTGAAATATAGGTACTACAAAATTTATAGGTTGTTCAGCTTTCTGAATAAAGTCCTTAACTGCAAATATTTTGATATATATTGTAAATATTTAAGAATTTATATAGTCTTAATATTTCATTAACATCAATACATTTTCCAAAATTAAGAAATTATATTCATATAAAGATCCTTAATAATCTATATTTTCTGAATCAAATAACATTAAATTAGGTTGTATGCAAATACCTCATCATGTAGGAAAACTTTAAGACTAATTTTCTTATATTAAATGTTACATAATTTGAAAAATAAAAAATCTATCTTCATTACAAAACGTGCTAAACGCTATAACAACGTATTTTGAGATATTTAAAGGTGTATTGGCATATTACAAGCTTATCAAGATAATAATTGTTCACTATTATGTTGAAATAGCAGTTAAACATTTAAAAATTCATTTTATTAACACTGCATGTGAGTTTAAAATAAATATTAAGTTATAAATAAATAAATATACAACTAACTTTCGCATTGCAATAAAAATTTATGTTCAAGGTGTCACTTATTAACCTATTAACATTATTATCATAAAATATTTATTTATTTTTTACTTTCACAATACACATGACTCTGGTTCAAACTGTAGTTAATGTTATAGGTACTCATTTAATACACCCCTCACTAATAATCGAGGTTAATGGCCTAATAACGTATTAATATAAGTTTTTAGTGTAAACATTGGAGCAATAGTGAAATAAACATTCATGTAGGAATTCTCAGCGAAAAGTCCTTATTTTATAAATATCCTCCGATAAAAGAAAAGAAACTTTACTTTCACTGGAAGTACTCATCCAATTAAGGTTTTCAAGAAAACTTGAAGCTTTCAAAGTTGTTGCCACAAAGCAGTAGGCTTACAGTTACTTTCAATGTAACTTTTATTTAACTTGTGGTTTTTAATTGATAAAAGCCTTCAGAAATGTCGTGCAAAGGGTACTTTTATTTCCATTGTGTGAGAGTATTAATTGCATTAATAAACGTAAACTAGTCAATAGAAATCGTACATTCAAGATTACAGAATATTCTTTTTGCCTAATAATGAAATATCTGGAAATATCAGCACCTAAGCACGAAAACAGTATTCATGGGAAAATGCCATTTAAATTGTATACCGCGATTGATGTTTATATATATATTATTAATATTTTAGATGGAACACCCCGCATCGATACTAACGGATATATCTCTATATAAAAAGTTATATCTTGAACATAAACGATATTTTCTCTATAGGATCGTTATAATAACGACGACATTGCTACTAGCACACATACGAGATTCATCAGGTTTAAGATATTTTCAGATGATATACAAACAGAATCTTCTTTACATTTCTTTTAATGTTGTATCTGTTTTATGCTTATTACAGTGAACGTTGTCTTAATCATAATGTTTCTGTCCAAGTAACTTATTAACTAATTAATCAACGAGACGCAAAACTCTGGTGAGTATCATCGGTTTGACCAATGTTATCACAAGATTCAACTGGAGAAAATATTCATTGTTTGTTGATGCTATCGCAGGAGTAAACATACAGTTGTATGAACATTAGTCACTACTTTTAACGTGAGTTGTTCTGTGGGCTGAAGTAAATCACCTGCCTTTGAACCATCAAGGGTGTAGTTAACTTAACTCGTTGTTATTGGTATAAAAAATATTGTTTCATATTTATTGTACAATAATAGAAGCTGTAAAATTAGCAGAAATCACATTGTGAACAGCGCAATAGAAGTTATACACTTGTACACAATGTGAAGTAAGCAAATTACGATCATGATAAAAGTTAATTTTCTGAAATATTTTTTAGATCGTAACAAACAAGGTAAACTCAACATTGTATGAGAAATAAAGTTCGCTGAAACTATTCATTTAATTTATATTATTTATAATCATTATATGCTATAGACACATGATAAGACACCACGTATATTAAATCTTACCATAATATTTTATCAATTACCATTATTTTGTTGTTGAAATTGCTCCTTTTTACCAAGTCAATCACTTGTTTTCGTAAGGAATTATATTTTTTATTGATAGCGAATAAAGTACTGTGAGAACACATAATTGTTGAGAAATACTTCTCACTACGTAAAATTATGTTGGATTTGTCTTAAGGGTAATTCCAGGTTTTTACTAGGGAATATTTGTTTCACATAGTTTTATATTTGTTTTCCAGGAGTACCTCCATATCATAGCAGAAAGAGGGTTGTGACAACCGTACGTGACAGTGTCACAGGCTAGACACGTTACAACACGACGATATATTGTGGAGGTGCTGTGGCGTTGTTAGTACGTGACCAACGTATTTAACCGAGCCCACTGACACGGTTTCCGGAGTTACATTGACGACACGCACATTAATTAGGCGGAGTACCGTGCTTTGCGGAAGTTGTTTACTTTAACAGTTGTAACAAATCTGAATCCTGTATCATTTATCACGAGCACGGAGTTAAAATACATTTTATTTGGTAAGATTTTACGTGAACATTCAAAAGAAAATTATTAAAAATTGAATTACATCGAATGCCTGTAAATGATATTATAAAACTTACGGATGTTATGAATATAACATTTTATTTTTCAGGAAGATAATAATTTAAGTAATTTTCCTATTTGAACCAAAAGAAACCTACGTTTTAAGAATTCAAGTCCATAGGACCTTTATTTTAAGAGCTGTGTCGAAAGTGGATCTCAATGAATGTGACATGAAAATCGTTAAATGGTTTTAGTTAAAGTTCCAATCAAAGCTAAGACATTACAATTTTTAAGTAAATAGTTAAATTATTTCTCTAATACAAGAAAGTTTTCATGTGCAAATACCATAAATATATGGGCGTCTGATGTGACTCATTGAATGCCCAATGGCCTTTTATATTTAATCGAAAGATAATTATGGTATTAATTTTGAAAACATTTTTCATTGTTAAATTATAATGAATGATTGAATTTAAAATCTTTTTGAATATTTTGCATGTTATGTTAAAAATGACAAAATATGTATATGATTTTATATTTTACAGGTTGGGATTTCATTTAAGTTTTTAATTGAACATACTGTAACCTGTTTAGTAAGAAATTGGTCGTGAAATAATTAGTAATAAAAGACTTTCAATGTTAACCACTAATTTGTTCCCTATAGTATCAGTCAAAAGCTTTTGATCCAATATTAATGGTACTGGCCCAGATTATAATGATACCACTGAAGCCTCAGGCCGATAGCTGTATGAGACGATCACATAATAACTGCTTCGGTCATTGATAAGTTTAATTCTCATAATTTGATTGTTATATTTTTTCATTTTTCCCAAACAAAATATACAAAATTGTTTACATTATTAAAAGAAAGGTTCAACATGTTTAAGAAAAATACAAAAACTAAAAATTTGTGTGATACTTGAATCAATACATAAATGGTCATAGCAGGAATGTAAGTGTTTATGCTCTTTATTTTTTAAATGCCGTATTCATAGTTTGAAAGGTATTGGAAAAATTATGATGTAATTTTTTTTGTGTTTACATAATTTTGTACATATCCTAGTTCCCCAATATCCAGATGTGTAAGGTAAATTGTATTTAAATTTTAAGTGTAATATTATACTGGATTTAAGTTTCGGGACTTGAATGCTGAAATTTCTGAAATGTAACGTGTCTTTACCATCTATCTAACTCAAAATAGATGATGAAAAATCATCTGTTTAGAAAAATCAGAAACGTATTTGCTCATGAAACTCAGTCATCTTAAAATGTTTTACTGTTCTCATAAGCAAGGCAAAAAAACACAATATTGAGAATATATATATATATATATAATATATATATATATATATATTATATATAATATATATTACCCGAAGTGGGAGTCTCAAATCTAAATCAACATTTATTCCTTTAAACAAAATGCACACTTTAGAAATACAAATTATAATACAGGAATAATCCCCGCAAAGACTGTAGGTCTGTGAGCGGGGAGAGTTCAACGGAACAGTTTGCACACATTAATCTAAAAATACAAAATAATAAAAACCTTCCTTACACATGGTATTTAATTAAATATACATTGTAGGTTTATAATTTAAAAAAAAGTTAACTAATATAAATATATTCTAAAATATATAATTACTTTGTACTATTTAAAATATTTAGATTATCAAGTTTGGAGTATCCATCAGAATATGCGATGCTGACATGTTACTAGTAATTATACTACAAGAAAAATAAAATTATGTTAAAAATAAGGAGAACGCAACAGCCTCTCAGCAAGCCTCCCAGCCAATGCGGTACAACCATCGACTCACCCTCTGTTTGTAGACAGCCACACTTTCACTCTCCATTTTTAATTCCTCTGGCAAGTTTTCTAAAGATGATTTGGAGCAAGATAAAAAGAGTTAATAAGTTCTGAACCATGATTTAATTTAGGGGTAATGAATCCGTAGTTAGTCCTGTGCCTTGTTGTATAGCCATGCTGTATTTCTGATAAAATTTCAATCTTATTGATTTTGATGTATAATTAATAAATTTTTTATATATAACTGCCTCACATTTAATACTGGAAATTCGTTGAAAAGAGTTTTTAGTAGAATACCTATGATTTTTCTTGAGTACAGTTTTGATGAGATACCTCTGTGCGACCGCGAGTGGTTTCTAAGACATTGGTCTGACACCCCTCCCCACGCCAGGATACCATACTGCAAGACTGAACTGCACGTAGGCAAAATAAACAGACCTGCACTGACCCACGGTGAACACCTGGCTTAACTGTGTGAACCCGTATATTAGCTTTCTAAGTTTAGATTTAACGTTTAGGACGTGTGGACACCAAGAAAGTTTATGATCTATTGTTACACCTAAATATTTATATTGGTCCACACGCTCAATAAGACCACAGTCACAGGCAGCCGACCGCACATCACCGCAGGAATGAATTCTTAATACTCTCTCATCCGGGTCTGTTTGGTTACGAGTAACTATTGGCATGAATTTTGTTTTACTTACATTTACTGTTAAAGAGTTGTGATCAAACCAATTTTTTACTTTCGCTAAGTCCGCCGATGCATTATCATAAGCTTCATCCCAAGTGCAGCCAGAAAGAAACCACAGCCGTGTCATCAGCAAACAGAAATATGCTACCCTGTAAGACCAGCTTGGAAATATTATTTATATATATTATAAATAATAGAGGCCCAAAGTACTCCCTTGCACGACTCCATAAGGTACTTCAATAGTGTCACTAGTATTTCCGTTTATATAAACCATCTGTTGTCGATTTTGAAAGTAACTCTTAAAACCACTCTAATGAGGTTATTTTTTACTCCAATCATGTCTAACTTAAAAAAAGCTTAAATCTATCAACTGAGTCAAAAGCTTTAGCCAAGTCCAGAAAGCTGACAAGAACACGTTTCTTTTGACTGATTTGATTTGAGATGGATTTTGTAATATCAAAAAGTGCGTTTGAAGTGTTTTTTATTGAATCTGAACCCATATTGATTTCCTGAAATAATCTTCTGCTGCTCTAAATAGTTAGTTAGTTGCAATTTTACGCATTTCTCAATGATCTTAGATAGTGAAATTAAGAAGGAAATGGGTCTATAGTTAGAAAATTCGTTTTTCACGCCAGATTTAAAGGATAGGTTATTACTTTGGCAATTTTAAAGGCGTTTGGAAAAATTCCAGTTCTAATGCTAAGGTTTATAGTGTGTAACAGAGGTTGTGATAAGCTATAAATATTATTTTTTAATAATTTTTGTTGGAATTAAGTCCCACCCAGGTGCGGATCCACCTTTCATTGTAATTATTACATTAACAAGATCTTGGTGAGTGACAGGCTGCATCTCAAATACCGCATCCACGGCGTGGTCAGCATCATTAACTTCCTGAGGCCCTTTGGGTTGGATAGCCCCTGCCAACTCTGATCCCACAGAGGGAAAAATATTCATTAATTGAGTTACTTATTTCTGTAATATTATCCTGAGTGACAGTGTCGCCGCGCTCCAAGAATGCCCCGACCGGGAACGGCTCCCTACCCATAGGCCTACCAGACACTTCGTTAACAACTGACCAAAACTGTTTAGCATCATTACCAACTTCACTAATTTTATTTTTGTAATAACTAAATTTTGCTTGTTTGATGGTAGAATGGAGAATATTCTCTATAAGTAACAAACTCTTCCTCAAGTTGCGATTAAAAGGTTCTTTATACATTTTTTTCGCTAATTTATCCCGGTACCTAATAGAATTGATAATAGCTGAGCTTATCCAGGGTTTTATTTTAGTGTGTTTGGCTGAACATTTAAACTTGATGTGAATTTTGGTTGATTGTACTTTTAAGTATGCTAATTAGGGAGTCAGGAACAAAAATTAACAA
>NW_025784282.1:0-35356 GCF_021130785.1 Homalodisca vitripennis
TTTGGGGGACCGGGGTTTTTTTTTTAAAATTTTTAAAATTCCCTGGGCCAAAGTTTCGGGTAAAGACGTCCATGATCGTTTAACTTGTTCTGGCTTTACCAATTTTAAAGGCCGCCCCATCAACAATATTTTTTCACAATTGTGAAAACTGCAACTTTTAACATGAAAACCATCTATAAACTCTGGTTTCGGGTTTAGAGCCCCCCCAATTTTTTGGGGGGAAAACCCAAAGAAACCATGTGTTTCCCAATTTGAAAGTGTTTCATGTTGCCAAATCAATTTAGACAGGTCAAGAAAAGGGCTTAGCAATATTCAGCCTGCCCACTTCTTTATAAAAAGAGTTCACAAGTTGTGAAACTGCATCTATTGTGGATTTGTTATTCCTTTTTTAAAAAAATTTTATTTAGGATTTAGGATTTTCAAGTTTTCTAAAAATTTTTGGAAAGGCATTCCAGGTAAAATTTCTTGAAAATTTTATGGGGAAGGGTTAAAAGTTTTAAAAAATTGGGAAAAAAAATTCTAGGGGTTTTTCAAAAAAATTTTAAATTTCATTAACTTTTAAAAAATTTTATTTTTATTTTGGGGTTAAAAAAACTGAGGGGATTTTTATTAGGTTATTAAAATATTCAGGCTGTTTTTTAAAAGCTGTCTGTTTTTTAAAAAAGTAGATTATTGCAATAGTTTCCCGTTGTTTTAATACGTTTGGTAAATTCTTTTATAATTTTTTAAAACATTTTTTGGAATTTTTAAATTTAATGTTTTTAAAAAAAAAAAAGGGTTTGATAAAACTTTAACTTTATTTGGGAGGAAAGGTTTTTTCGGGAGTGATCATGTCTTTTTTAAATGGGGTTAAATATTTCTTGCCCCTTTTTGAAACCCTCTTTAACTTTTTTAAAAAAAATTTTATCGGGGAGATCACAGTTAATAAAAAAGGCCCATTTTCAACTTTTAGAATTTTTTAGCTGATCAATATTTGAGGGTTTAAAAGCCCTTTTTTTAAATTTCAAAGGAAGGTGGTACGGAATTGTACATCCGCTAACTACCTCATGCGCAATTCCAGAGACGTTAATTTTAAATGCATCTGTAAAAAATAATGCGAAAGGGTTTACAAGACATTCCGATCTGGAAGGTCCTGAAGCGGTGGGGGGATTAGCGAAAAACTCCCCGACGATGGTGACGGCGATTTACCTGGGGAAAAAAAGTTGAGCTTTTTAGGGGGATTTTCAGCGAGAGTCCACTGTATCAGGCCAGCTAGCGTCTTTTGCTCGCTGGAAAAGGTACATCGGCCTCGTGAACACCCCCCCCGGTTTCAATTTTTTAAACTCCTGAATCCCCCTACTCCTGGATTTAGGCGTTACGAGGGTTTTTCCTAAATTGATTTCGTGGGTCTCCAGGCGGATCGTCGCAATGGGGTTTAAATAGAAATGGCCAAAGTGACGATGGCGGGTCTGTTTGTCACGTAACTTCCACGTGGCAGTAAAAATTTTTTCTCTGGGGTTCCCTCCCAGTCTCTTTGGGGTAAATACCCGATGGTACCAAAACATTTTGGTACCGGCCACAGGTGGAGTAAGGTTTTGGGTCGAAGATTTTAAAAAAAGTATTCCTTGACTTTTTTAAAGGGCGTTTTAAACTGGGGGTTTGTCTTTTTTCCCTTTAGCATTATATCGAGGGCCCGTGCATGACTATCTCCCGGAAAAAAAACAAAAACCCCCTTTTAACCAATGTTTTGTTTCATTATTTTCTTATGCCACTGTTTTTTTCTTTCGATGTTTCATAAAAATTTCCCAAAAATGAGTAAAATTCAAAGCTTGTTGATTTCGTCTTACTTTTCTTTGTAAAAATTAGTTCCTTCATTATAAATAAAAAATGTTTTTTAATTGGGGCTGTATTACTGCATCAGTCTTCATATCTATTAAAAAAGTGGCAGGTTTAGTGTTATCAATCCCCGGGGTGTGGTATTAGGGAAAGTTGTCTGATCTCTTCTTTTAAAACTGGGGTGTTAGTTTATTTGCTTTTTTGTTCAACTCAAATTATTTTTTTTGCTCTGTAGTTTTTTTAAAGTAATTGTTTTTCATAAAAATGTTTTTTTATTTTTTAGAAAACAACTGTAAGGGGAAAACACGAGTAATTATATTTTTTATTGTTTTATGTAAATTTTACTCTTCAAGAGCTTTTTGATGAGGGTTGTCGAAAGGGGGGGTGAGTTTTATATCGCTTTGGGTCAAAGTTGGATTCGGGATTGTTCCGCACTCTTTTGTCTTGCCGCCGTTTGCGTTGTGGATTACGTGACTTACAGCGAGGTCTGTACTTTTTCTTTGGGCAGAGTGGGAAAAAGGATGGCCTAGTTCTATCATCGAGGCCTGTGTGGTCGAACTGCCCCCTTTCCCGGGGTAGGCTCCGTTTTTTTACAACAAAAACGGGGGAAATTTCTGCGGTGGTGCATGCTTTCCCAAATCCTGATTTCTCCCACCTTAAAAATTTACCCATCTGTCCTTGGAGGGTTTGCCAGCCTACGCTGGGATTCCGTTTTTGTGCTAAAGATGAAGTTTGAAACCTTATACAGTAAATTACTAGAAGTAATTTAAAAAAAATTTTTAAAAACATTTAAGTGGAGCGCTTCACGGCTTTTTTTCTTAAACTTTTAGTACCATGTCAGTACAGTGTTGTGCCTGATCGACAACGAGTGGTAAGGTCACGTGGTATTTAAAGTTACACTTTAGTACTGATCTTAAATTAAAAAAGAATTTTATAAATAAGTGAAAACAAAAAATCAGTTTAAAAATTTGTTTTCGAGATCTGCAATCTGACACTTTTCAGGTTTTAAAATACTAACCTAAAAATTTTACAAACTAGGTTAAAAATAAACAAATCTTACCAAAGCGTTGGGGCACCCCAAAACAGGGAAACAAACCTACTGTTTTTTTGTTTAACTTATAACTCTATAAACAGGGCCCTTTGAAAAAAAAACTATACCAAAAAAAACTAATCATTAAAACTTAATCGGAATTTTAGGTCACAAAAAATCTTCATTCGTCTACAACCAACCTTTGAAAATTGTAGAGGGAACGTATGTATTATTTTGGGTGGGGTTTTTTTGTTGCCATTATTGTTCAAATTTTTAAAAATTTTTATGCTTTCGTTCAGCCCAATCCCAAGGAATTAATGCACTAGCATTGAATTCGAGTCGTTTATGTAAAAATTTTAAAAATTTATGCCCCAAAATTCCCAAATACCATATCATTTGGATAGATAGTCAAAAAATTTAAACTTTTCCGCCCCCTCACATAAAAAGGCTTTTCTAACGCTCGCAACAATTTTAAATTCAAGTTTATTGTCACGAGACTCACCCATACGCTTTTTGGGTTTGTTGCATCGGTGGCACTTTTTTTATAAGCTGAAAAATTTTAATAAAATCTAAATAAGAATTATTGTACATAAGTTTTTTTTAAATTTTTTGGAAAAAAGTGGGTTTTTTTTTAAAAATATAAACCCAAAAATTTATTATCTTTTAAGATATTGAAGGGTTTTAAAAAATTGATTTGTTTTTAAATTTTTTTTTTTAATAAATTTAAAAACATTTTCAAATTTACAACTTTCCAAACCCGATCACACATTTTATACAAATTTTTTTTATCTAATATAAAGAATGCATGTAAACAATGGTAAACCCTGTTCCCTTTTTTTAGGAAGAAAATTATCAAAATAACATAGATATTTAATATTTTGAGGATTGTCCCCCTTATAAAACACTTAAATATTCAAAACATATTTTCCCATCAGGGGGAAAATAATAGGGAAATCGAAATATGTTTTTTTTGAAAAAAAAACATAAAAATTAATTGAAAAAACCCCATAACACATTTGAATATTCAATAAGGAACTTTTAATAGAGACGTCAAAATTTTTTTGTTAAAGCTGTTCAATATTTTTATTCAATAATCGTTAGGGTTTTTAATATAAATTGTATCCAGGGAGTATAGAAAACTACTTGAAAAAATATGTATAGAATTTAAACATTCTGAAAAAAAACTACGTGATTAAAAAAAAAGGATCATTTGTATTTTTAAATTTTCCCGGGTTCCCTAAATTTTTTTCAATATTTTTAGGTTTTTTGGGGAAATTAATTAATTTTTGACAATATGGTCAAAATTGTTGAAATTTACGGGGTCAATTTTTATGTATATACAAAAAAAAAGGAAAAATGATGCAATCGATTGGGTCAAATTTTGAATTATGGACTAAAAACCGAGATAATTAAATGTCATTTTAAAAGCTTAGGGGGAGTATTTAAAATTAATTGTGTGTTATACCCCAAAAAAAAAACTATTTAGTCTAGATTTTTAGAGAAATTTTTTGTAAATTAATAATATTCATTCTCAACATTACATGTTAGAGTATAGATATCATAAACTAATAGTAGTTAGTTTTCTGATATAATAGACATATCATGTGGGTTGGCTTTGCTACTATAAAAATAAAAAAAATTTAGATTTCCAAGCATTTTCAGTGATTTTTTGGAGTCGGATTGTTATCTCTGTATTAATTATTTAATACAAAAAATGTAACATTTTTAATTATCTGATTACAATGGACGTTAATTTTTGTTTGCCAGTAACTTCACAGTTTAATAAAATACTTTTAGAAGGAGTGTTGTTAGCTTTTCGAAACACTTTAAAGGAAATCGCATATTTAAAACCGTTTTTCTCTGCTAGAGAGAACATTTAAATAATACCAATATTTTTACAAATTAACAAGACATTAATTTTCGCGATATTCTTTGTGATATAAAGAAGTGTTGATACAAACAAAATACTATTTTGCCTCTATATGGTAAATGTTAAATCCTGTACTAAAGCCATTGAAACGTAGAACATTCCAAAATAAATTTCTGATCGAGTGTTACAAATTCTGAACAATATTTTTACTTTACTAGCACAATGTCTCTGAGCTCATACCTTACACTATTTTATATAACCATAATTTGAGGGAAAAGGAAAATCAAAGGTAATATTTAAGTAATAATGTTTCAACAAGTTACAGAAAACTGGGGGACTACTATAACAATGCTGACTGAACAACAAATTGAAAGTTATCTGCAAAGGTACTTTGCATGTCCAGGCATTTTGGGGAGATTACGTTTTTCTTCTCTTGAACTAACTTGGCTTAAGTTTTTAAGTTGGAATTTTCTCTGTTTCCAACTTCATATGTGTTTCACTTAATAGACTAAAAGAATATCAATTTTAATTAATTTCTGTAATCGTCTTTATTAATGAATCATAAATATTGACAGTGTAAGATTAATTAAGAAGGTGGTTAGGACTATGGATACTTTGTATATATTTATACACATCGATAGATGAATAACAACATTGAATATTACATAATTATTAAGGGGCCGCTTCTACCAGAGCTTTACTTAAAAGTTTCCCTTCTATCATTAATGGAAACTAATGGTATGGGATTTACAATACAAAAAGGTATCTTACTCCAATAAATCACATGCTATTTACAAAATTATGGCATCATAATACGGAATCCATACAAACAGGTTCTTACTTCTATGGGTAATAGTTAATTTTAACAAACTATTATTACATTTACAATGTATTTAATAAGCAAATTTTATAGCAATAATTAGTGATCCCTACCCCACACTATCAAAACAATATAAACACCACCCAACCTACAAAACCCAAACAACCAAACCAACCAATCAAATCCTTTCCCTCAACCCAAACCCAAAATAAAACCCACCACAAAAATAACAACACCCCCCCAATAATAAACCCCAAAAAACCCCACCAAACCCACTAAACCCCTAAATACTACCCCAAACAATACCCCAACTCTTATCCTTTAAAACACACCACACCCAAACCCAAAACCACCTAATTCAACCAAACTACAATTAAACAAAAATACCACAAAACAAACCCAACACCCTACCCCCACAACAATACACCCCATACCATAAAATACCCCCCCCCTTTAAACCAAAAAAACCCACCCCAAAAAACCCAAAACACCCAAACCCCACCCCCCCCCAAACAAATTCCCCACAACCCCAAAAAACCCCAACCCCAACAAACCATACCAAAACCCAAATCAAACCCCCCACCCCCTCAAACCCCCCAAAACCCCCCCCCCCCACACATACACCCCAACCCATCCCCCCCAATAACCCCAAACCCCCAAACCCCCCCTTCCCCACCCCCCACCCACCCCCCAAACCCCAAAAAACCCAAAACCCCCACAAACCCCCCCCCCCCCCCCCCAACCAAAAACCCAACCCAAAAAACCACCCCCCAAAACCAAAACCACCAACCCCCACCAAAAACCAAAAATCCACCCCAAAACCCCCATCACACATACCCCCCCCCCCACCCCCAAACAACAACAATTTCCCCAACCCCCCATCCCTCCCCCTAACCCACCCCCCATTTCCCAACCACCAAACTTCCCCCCCCCCACCAACATTACCACCCCCCCCCAACCAACCCCCCCCACCAAACAACACCCCCCAATCACCCAAACCCCAACCCCACCCAACCCCCCCCTTCCAAAACCCCCCCCACAAAACCCCCAAAAAAACCCCCCCCCATCAACCCAACCCCAAAACCCCCCCCCAATCCCCCCCCCCCACCCCCAACCCCATCCCCCAAACCCAACCAAACCAAAAACCCCCCCAACTCCACCACCCCCCCCCCAAACCCACCCACAAACCAAAAACCCACACACCCCCCCCCCCCTACTCCCAAAAACCCCCCCCACCCCCACCCCCCAACCAACCAAACCCCCCCCCCCCCCCCAAAATCCCAAACCCAAACAACAAAACCCCAAAAAACCCAAAAACACCACCCAAACACAAAATTCCCCAACAAAATTTTTTCCCCTTAAACACCCCCCAAACCCCCCCAAAAACCCCCCCCCCAACCCCACCCCCCCCTACCCACACCCCCAAAAACAACCCCCCCACAAAACACCAAACCACATTAAAACAACCCAAAAAACCCCCACACCAACCACCCCACACAACCCAACCACCCACCTCAAAAACACCCCCACACCCACCCCCCCTAACCTTAAAACCCACACCCCAACCCCAACCAAACCAAACCAAACCCCCACCCCACAATCCCCCACAAACCCCCACCAAAACAACACCCATCCCACATTAAAACCCACACCAAAAACCCCCCAAAAACTAAACCCTTCCCCCCTAACCCCCCCCCCCCCACTAACTCCATATTATTCACCCTTCCTACTCCCACTTAACTCACTTCACCCAACCTTCACCTACAAACCCCCCCCCACAATCAACCTCCACACACCCAACCCCCCTCCCCCCCCCCCCCCCCACCCCACCCACCCCACACCCCCCCCCACCCACCCCAAATCACAAACAAAACTACCCTAACCTTTCACATAATCTAACCCACACTTTCACCAAACCACACCCATCCACCCCCTCCCTCCCACCAAACACAATAACCCCACCCCACCCCTCACCCCTCCCCCCTAACCCCCCACTCACAAAACACCACCCCCCCCCCCAACAACATAACAACCCCACTAACCATTACAACCCCCCCCCCCCCCCCCCCACCCAAACTATCAAACAAAAAACAAAAACACAACATTTAACATTACCTCACCCCAACCCCACAATCAATATTCCATAACCTCCTCCCCACCCCAACCCTCACCCTAACTCCACCACCCAAAAACAACAATAAAACAAATAATCCAAATACCACAAACAAACCTCCCACTCTCCCACCACCAACCTCAATACACCCCAACAACACACACACTCCCCACCCCAAAACACCCCCCTACCCCCCCCCTTAAAACAAAAACCAAATTCACCACCCTAAAACCCCAAAACCCAACCCACCCCCTACATTTCAACCACCACCACTAACTTATTCCCAAACACCACTCCAACCAACCCACCCCCACTATCAAAAACAACTCTCAAAACACACCCCTCCAAAACACAAAACCAAAACCATAACCCCCCCCCAATACAAACAAAACCCAAAATCATAAAACACAACACATTCCATTCCTAACTCTCATTTCAAACAACACCCACCCAACATCCTATACCCCCCATATCAATCCCCTTCCCCAAACCAAACCCACAAATACCTTTCCCATATATACACACTTTTAAAAACCCTTTTAAATCAACCATCTCCCTAACCCCAAACCCCCCCCCCAATTTAAACTACATACTCTACCATCCACACCTCCCCTCCCCCAACCATCAATACCCCCAACTATCCCCCCCCCCCCTCCCCCAACCTATAAACATCACACCTCCCCCATCCCAAAAACTCCCCACACAAAATAACACAATCACCCCCCCAAACTACAGAAACTCTACTTAACACAAACAAACATCCAAACAACTAAAACCACCCCCACCACCACCCTATCCCCCCCCACCACAACTAATACCTCCCACAAAACCACCCCTCCCCACCATCCAATACTTTCACATCCTTAAACCCCAATAAACACCCCCCCCCCCATCAACCCCCCTCCATTATTATCCTTTATTTTTCATCCACCTCCCTTTAACCACAAATCCCATCTAACACCCATCCACATACCCCAATATCCATCCCCCCACCCACCCCCCCCCCCTTCCCCATAAATACATCTATTACCCCCAACCATACCCCATTATACAATCCCACACACCCTAACCCACCCAAAAAATCCTCCCCCCACCCAAAAAAACCAATCAAACAAAACCAATTCCAAAAACACACAAAACCAACCAATTCCTACCTTATTTAAAACAACAACTAACCACCAAATAAAAACATAAAACCGCCAAACCAACCAATAAAAACCATCAACAAAAATACCCACAAAAACACCTACTCCATCTAACCCCCACCAAATCCCCCCACCATCTTCTCCCCTCCAAAATACATATCACTACCCAACCTTATTAATCTCCAACCTATACAAACTCCCAAACATACTCCTAAACTAAATCCCCCAACAAAAACAACCTACCCCCATACCAACAAACCACCCAAACAAACTAACCAACTATACCATATAAAAAAAAAACACAAACAAAATACAAAAACACACAACTACTACCTTCCTAAAAAACCCATTCCACCCTCCCCCTCCCCCTTCAACCTACCCCCCCATATTAAAAAACAACAAAATACAATATATCATCAACCCCCCCCTAAAAATCAAAAATCAAAAATTCACCCCCAAAATCCATCATATCTAACCATACAACCCCCCCAAATCCTTCCCAAACATTAACTAACCCCATCCCTCTCTAACACCCCCCCCCCCCTTCTCAACTATCATACCCCACACAAACCCCCCCAACCTACTTCTCACCTTTAATTATAACCCACCCTATTCTCCACCCCCACTCCCCCCCACATCCCCCTCCCTCTTTATCCCTCAAACCCTACCCCCCCCCCCATTACCACCCCCATCCTACAACTCAACCCCACCCCCCCCCCCCCACCACTCCCCCAAACACATACTCACACACATACTTAACACCACTCACATTCTCTTTCCCATCAACACATACCACACACCAATAACCCCTAAACCTAATACAAAAAGCCACAAAACCCTTCCCACCCCACACCCATACCCCAATCACTATACAAACATACAACCCACAATATCCAACCCCCTTCCAACCCCCCAACCACCCCCCCCCCTACCACATCCTCTACCACCACATCATAACCCCCCACACCCAATCCCACCAAACCCCCTCAAAACCAACCCCTACCCTACATCTAACCCCCCTACTTTTAAAACACCAAACACACCCCCAATACATTACATCCACCCATAAACCAATATCCCCTCACCTACCCCAAATAACATCTCCAAAATCCTAATTAACATACTACCCCCACCAAAAACAAAATCCATTCCAACTTCTTAACCTCCATCACCACCCCACCCCCCACACCTACCTCTCCTCCACACTAACCCAACACCCCCTACAAACAACTACAACAACACACAAACCCTCCTTCCAAAAATCAACCTCCCCCCTAAAAAACCTATACCCCCAATAGCCACCACATATACCCAAACAAAAAACAATATACCCAAAACACATATAACTCAAACCACCCCCCTCCATAACCACTATCAAAACAACCCCACATCCCTACCCCATTACACCTCACCACAACCCCCAAATTATTCCCCATAAATCCCCCCAATAAACACCATACCACAAAAACCCTTAAACAACCCAACCCTAAATTCCATTTACCACCCAACACAAAACACCCATATACCACCCCATCAAAAACATCATAAACCCCCCCCAAACCCAATTATAATTAATTACTTTATAAAAACAAATTTTAATGAAAACAGTCATGTGACTTTTCAGAGCCTGTAGAGTTCATTTTCTATTGACTAAAAAGGTTTTTTACGCATATTACTCTAATTACTGTGTAGAATCCCATGGATAATAACGAAAATAAATGTAAATTATTTTGAGTGATAAATGTTAAAACGAAGGTAAGTTAACTAAGTCCTTTAGATGGGAAGAGAAGGTGCCTTTATGTGTATTTTTAATCAACTTCCTGCTCCATCACCTGTGTATATATTTTATGAATAAATATTACAAATATGGGCTCTTTTAAACATAAAAAGTAGTCTAACCAGGTCAATGGTGGATATGAGTTCTCAGATGTTTTTCACTATTCTCAACTAGATTATCCTTACTGTTTTATGGCCTCTACGAGAGTTGTCATTATATAAAATGTTTATAAAAATTTGGAATCCACCAAGAGACGATTATAAGGGTCTCAAGGATTGGAAGCATACTAAAACTGTTTCTGTTCTTAGGGTATGTGGAAACTACCAAAGCGATAAAATTTAATAGATTACAGAAAATAACTCGTAGAAGACGAGAGTCCCTGGATTTGACATTGGACTGATGCTGGCAAAATGAGAGATATCTAGGATGCACACAGATACTGATTTTCCTTTCCAGTTTTCACCATGGAATTTGAAATCAAATTGTTCTCAAGCTGAATTAACAGTACTACTGTGCTATGGCTACATTTGCTAATTATTTCGTGCTGCCTATAGCTCGGGTTGTCCTTACAAAAAATAAATTAATCAACGGGACTACCACAGGCTTATTTTCTCATAGATGTTTATTGATCACTCAAAAACTTTTAGTGCCAGGTGGTTTTCTGGACACAGATGGTCAATAGGTTTTCATTACAAACTTTAGTTCACTATCTTTCAATACGAAGGATGGAAGTTAAGGAGTGGAAATAAAATTAGTTAAATCACACTATAGTATATTATACTGTAAATACCTTGTTTCTCTTAATCTAATATGAATCGACGTCCGTTTTTGGTTATAAAGGCACAAATGGCTGTATAAATATTTTCTGGAATAATAATGGTGGACTTAAATTATAATCTTTAAGAAAACCACAGGTTACTAATTATTTCATGCCAGATTATGCTGGACATTTGATTTGAGCACCGATACTTCGTTATATTCAGGTTGAGTGACACTGCAATTATGAGGTGATGAAGAATATAAACTTAATTCACAATGCATATTTTTCATCATACATGTAACGCAACCTATTGTGGGAAGGTGTTAATGTAAGGTGAACGTTGGGGTTAACTCCAGTTCACTCCCTACATTGAGCATAGTGTCCTAAACTGTCGTAGTGCTCTCAATTGAACACCATAACGAGGCAATGAGAATATATTTCACTAGATCTACTCTATATTTTGAAGTCTTCAATTGTCTCAGTGTTGAAACAAGTATTATAATTGAGGGTTCATTTTGAGCTTTTTCGTCTATTATTATATTTGGATGTATCAGGTACTGTTTAGAATGACTCTAGTTTCCTGGAGTCGAGTTTGTCACTAAGAGCAAGGGTCGTGAATGGAGCTAAACTCAAAATTCACGTACTGCCTTTATAAAAAATACCCTCTCAATTAGGAATAGTCCAATGATTTCAAAGCTCTTTTGGTATATTTTATAAAAATGAAAACTCAAAATTTAGCGTTCTTTATATGAACATAACCAGATTTACAGCCCATCTTGATTTATAAAATCCATAATTGTTTAACCGTGAATATTTCCGAAAATTGAATTGCACCCCTCATTACACTTAATCATAACATAAAACCTTTGGCACTAATTCCGTCGGGGGTGACATGATATTGGGGATAGTAATGATAAAAGTGCCTTCTGCAAAAGTAACATAAGAAGGAGATTAATGTGCATTATTCTCAGTTTTGTTACCCTGAATAAGGAAAGGACTGGTGGATACCATTTGATCCGTCAATCTCTTGGTCAAAGTTGGAGCAGGAACACTGAGGAGACAAAACTCCTAATTGTTTTACTCTTTTAACAGTACTTTATCTTAGAGGAAGTCTAAACCCATATCCAAGTCATCACCGCGCACCAGGGTATACTATACCCATATCAAAGAGTTATTTCACCAATACATGTGGTTAGTAATGTGCGATATTGGACATCCATTGTTTTGCACAGATTGAGGAGTGACATGTTGATTTCTACCAACAGGCAGAAAACCAACATAGATGGAAAAAGCCCTTGATAGTAGTATAAATTTATTAGAACATAAATAACCAAAAATTTCCATGGATTATGAATTTCGGAATATCGAGACGAGTGTTAATCATGAATATCCATTATAAAATACCAGAAGCTAAAATCTGAAAATTTTTCTTTATTTTAATCTAAGATATCTAAAGGTTATTTTATTATGGATTAAAAATACATATGTTATTCATTGCAGTATGATGTATATTTCTAACCATGATTACTAATTGTAAATCACAACTAGATTTTACGTACACGAGGAGAAACTATGCTCCAATTTGTTTGAGATTAAAATTAGTTTCGAATTAAATTTGTATCGGATAGGGTTTGATTTCGGCAAGTTCACAGCTAATATCTGAAAGAGTGTTGTAGTGGATATAACTCAGACACTATCGGAATTTAGAAGAGGGCCGCGAGATTAAGCTACTAGGCATAGTAAGGAAAATATACTTGTCGTATTTTTAAGACTGCCCATGATTATAATCAGTTTGTTTTATCTGGAGATTCATCAAATGAAGTACTTCCCCACTGGGAATTTCCGTCTTAATGAGTTGCGTCTGTTTTTCCTCGGAAACCAACGTTTCAAGTAGAATAAGGTAAACTGTATCTGTTACATCATTTGGGGACAGTAAATATTGTGGAAATATTTGATACCCTTTCAATTTTTCATTTTATAATATTATTTCCATTTTTCGAGTATGGTTCATCACCCCAAGTTTTATTACTGTCTATGTAATCTTTAATTTGCGAATTGATACTACACTTTAAAGATGAAGAAAATGATGATCAGACATTAGTTTGGATGACAATTAACTAACAAAAAAGTTATAATCTAATTTTTAGTTAAGCAAATCTATAGGTTGCCTTCGTATCATTGAAATTATATCACAATTAAAGTTAGTTTCATGAAGGTCGTTGTAGCTTAAAGGCATATATATTTTGATTGAATGTTTTTATTGCTACTTATTATAATTATTGTATTAATTTATGAAGCTTTTAATTTATTTTCAATCCCCATTAAGTTAACATTGAATAAAATTATTCCACACGATTATTAGGTGAGGAGGGAAGACTTGATATTCAATTACATATTAATGGAATGTTCTTTATTTTCCATCCTACAATGAAAACCGTTCAATTTTTTTCACTAATTCATAATAAATACTAATTAAATTTAAAAATAAACTTGGTTTCAAGAATAATAAAAAGAATTTTTAGTAAATTCATGGGGTGTTTTCATTTTTTTTTTTTTTTACCTTTTCTCTCCTTCTAATTGCACTCATTAAAGGACAGTTGTGATGAAACTTGTTATTTAACAAAAGTAATCTTTGAATAATTTTTAATAACAACAAAATGTTCATTTTGTTATCATTCTTTTAAAATGAATTTAAATCGGACATTTAATTAATAAATGAAGGTTCTAAAAATTTCTTTTTTTTGTATTTATACTCGTACCATAGTTACTAATAACATTTTTATTTCTGTTTTTGAATAATGATTTTATTTGCCAATAGAATTTCCAATTCCTTTTTCTACCCTAAAACTTAATTGAAGATTTGTAGCATTCCGATTTTTAAAGGTAGTCTAAACGTAATAAAGGTAGAATTTAAAATTCCAAACGTTTGTTCCGATGGCACTAGCATAAGAAAGATTGTAATGCTTTATACGTACAGGGCTGATGAGCAGAAGAACTTGAAAATGCTTGCTTACAAACTCATATCAAAAACAAATAGCCAGTAGATATTGTGAGCAGTAGTTTAGTATGGTATTAGTCAGCATGTATACAGTCAAAATATATTGTACTACCGATTATTATACGATTCAATGACAACTCAACTTTACTCCATCCGCTTTTATAATCCGAGTTGTCAAGAAAACTTTGTGTGTTCCATCTTAATTTCTTTCGGGTTCTATTCAAACTATTAAAATTTTTTGTAGATAACAACCCCCAAAAAAACATCAGGACCCCCAACAATCTTTTTTTAATAACATTGTTCAATATTTAATTTTCTTTTCGATATATGCTAATAATTTTTGGGATGTACTGGGGGTTGGTGTTACAGAAAATTCGTGTTGACACATTTTGATACGATTACTACGTTATATATGGTTATCTATATACTTTTAGTGTAGAGGTATGGGTTGTTAATTTTTGGCGTTTTGTTATTATACTGTTTTCGTCAATTTTTGGGTTTCATTGTTCTTGCAAATTGTATATAAACCTGAAGGGCTGGTCTTGGGTTTGTTACGGTTGTGGTGAGGTAGGATTGGGGGTGTGGGTGTCGGCGGGTGCGTGTGTGGGGAGGGGGGGGGGGGGGTATGTGCGGTATTATGTTTGTGGGTGGGGGTATGGGTTGGGGTACGGTTCCGGTTTGGGTGTTGGGGGGAGCGGGGTATGCCTTATCATTGGGTGTGGGGGGTGTGGTTGGGCGGCGTGTTTGAATTTTTTGATGGGATTTGTGTTAAAAGGGGTGTCTCTATGTTTTGGCGTTTTCGTTTGGTGGTGGTGGGGTTGGTTCTTTAGGGGTTTTGTTTAGTGGTTTTGGGATGTGTGGGCTTTGGGGTGGTGGTTGGGTGAGGAGTGGGTGGGGTAGATCGGTTATGGTGTTTTAGACACACATTATCGGGCTGGGGTGAAAATATTGTGGCAGTTTCTGGGAAAATAATCTCAAAAGCTGCAGGGGACAGATTGTGATATTAGCTCACAGGGAAGCCTTTTCAGATGACTAGTTGGGCTTCGGTGAAGAAGATATTACTTCTCAGAATATTTATCTTCCAATAGATAAGTAGAAATCAATAAGCTGGAATCGGATGAGATAGGCAGTAGTTTTGGATCAGAGATGTTCGGGTAAGATATTTTCGATGGCACCGTGTTTATCCTTCCTTGGTCTCTACACATTTCGGGGTGAGAGTACATCCCGGACACAACTCATACCCTTAATATGTTGAGCCGCTATTCAGTTGAGCCTGGATGTGACTTTCGGTCCTAGATGTAGGTTGTACGATTGATGGTGGTAGACATCTGTGGTACGCACTAATCGCGGCTATTCCTACCATAATATTGCATATATACTCAGAAACGTAGTGTAAATTTTTGAACGGCTTGCCAGGACTTCCTGGATGAAGCATTTGTAGGGTACCTGAAGGCATTAAGGTCCATTTATGTAAGAGGACTGTACCGGTTAATGGCCCTATAAAGCACTCCTAGCTTAGTCAACTCTAAAAATTGGAGACCGACATCGGATATTAGCGGCGAGGAAATGAAAGGTTGCTGGGAGCTTCCTGGGTTTTTATCATACGGAGCGATTGGCCGCCCTGTGTGGTGGCGATAAAGTTGGTTTAACAATGTGAACAAAGTGTTTAGGTTTTTGTGGTCCAGCCGGTATAGCCTTTTACGCCTAGACCAGTATAAAAGTCTACATAAATGACAGTTCCCACTTTCTTATTTGTGAAAGATTATAGCTTGGACAAAATTATTCTAGCAATGTTGTAACTTTAATTCTCCACTTTCTTGAGGCAGTGGTTCCGCGGAGTTTTCGCTTTGAGGTTGTTTGCTGCATAAACATGACGAATGATGAGTAAAGCGTATCGTAGTAGAGTACGAGGCTAGAGTATGGTCGAATGATTTAGCGATGGTTCTGATGATGGACACAGTTGAACGGATCGATCTTGAAGATATGCACTCAGCCAGTTGAAATATGCGTTCCACAGAGGGAGACTGCTGTGACCTGCTAGTGGACGGATTCACTAGTTACTAACACGACTCGAAGGATCCTTTCTAACGTTCTATTGTCACTCTTGTAGCAGCCTCGACACCAATTTAGATGCTTGTACAAGGCGAGTCAGTTGTAAGAAGGGTGTGGGAATGGCCTTACTAAAACACGTCGTTGGTTATCACCGAAGCAAAAGATGGAAGAAAATCTGGGGTTATATCTAGGCAATGGTTTCTCCAGAAACCTTAGAAGACAGTGTTGTTAGGCAGGCATTAATCTAGGACGTTAATATCTTTCCCCGGTCTATTGGTTTTGAGATCATTTTCACCTATATTTCAAAGAGACGGGGGATGTTTCGGAGCTGCAAACGGATTAAAAAATTTGATATTCAATAGTCCGATTTGGGGACACGTCGGATAAGCAGGTGATCCGATCATTTTCCAGGTGGGGGGCTTTTTGGGTCGAAAGCTTGGAGAGGGTGATTAGAGTGACTTTCCATCCTCTCCTATGGGGGAGAGGGCCTCTTCTTACATCGTCT
The DNA here is from genome assembly GCF_021130785.1 of Homalodisca vitripennis. Classification (NCBI taxonomy): domain Eukaryota; kingdom Metazoa; phylum Arthropoda; class Insecta; order Hemiptera; family Cicadellidae; genus Homalodisca; species Homalodisca vitripennis. Next base: position 16,886 of record NW_025784282.1, read on the forward strand.
ATTTTCAGGTGCTTCTTCAAGCGTTGTCTCTATAACGTAGGATTGTGGGTGGTTCAATTCTCTTAAAATACAAATACATTCCAACACACCAAAACGTTAGTCATCTAACGCATTTTTCCTTAATTATTGGCTGGGTTCATATAATAAATACACGATATTTATGTTTTGAGTTTGGAAAAATATCACTTGTTTCTCTTTGTGTAATACGATAACAAATTAATATATTTTAATACAGATTACAATCTTGATTAGTTGTACTAATAACAGAGCGGTTGATTCCTCCTTAATTAATTATACTTTTAACTTTAAAAGGACTCTCGTCAATGAATAATTGGTACTAAACTGGTTTATGATGAAAAGTATCAACAAAGTCGTTCTTAAAATTCAGACCAGTCGTAGGAGCATACACCGTAGTCTAAATAAAAAACTTCGTGCAAGTCATGCTGAAAAAAGGTATTGATCAATCATTGAGAACAGAACGAATGGAGAGAGAAAACTCTCATCATAGTAAAACTGCGGTCGTTGTTATTCAGCTTATATCCGATCTCAGCACGGATTACAGTAATTGATCTCACGCAGAATCCACGTGTTCCTAACCCATAATGGACCATTTTTCGATTTCTGGCGACCGAGGAAAGAATAATATTATATTTTGTATTAGTTCTTGTATTATCTTATTCATATCTTTTCTGGTTTTTCACTTTTGTGCTACTTAAAACTATTATTTTCTTTTGTGATTAATTACTTGAATTGCCGCATGTTGGTTCTTATATTAGTGATTTTTTATGGTAAATTGTGTACATTAATATTTGACAATAATTCCTACATTTTAACAATCAATATAAGTTTAGTAGTCTACATGTTTGTAGTAAGATATACATACATATATTTTTTTCATGCGATCATGCTTACACGTTTCAGGTTTTGAATCTTGTATTGATGGTTACCGTATGGGTTCATTTATGTTTCAAACCTGTTGTTAACATAACAGTCTATAAACAACATTTATTTCTCATCTAATTTCAATTGATGGAGTTTAAAATTTTGTCAAAATTTAATTTTAAAATGGTTCTTTTTATATTGGACTAGTATCTTGTAAACATTTAAATGGATTGTTATTAAATCTTAGTCATTCAATGATTTGTTATTTATGTACGTTTTATCCACATTGCAAATATTTTTTTGTCAATAATCGTTTTAATTTAAGGTTGTAAGATTGTGATGTTTGTAAATTGATATAGAAAATAATATCTTTATTTTTTTATATCTTTTATATCTTGTGGAAATACCCTATTTCATAAAAGCTAAATATAAAACAACGGTATCTTGTGAGAATATTAACGTTTAACAAGTACCCAATGAGTAACACCAAACTTTTGACTTGATGTACATGGGCACTCTCAGATCAACCTTTATTTGTTTTATGAAAGTCGTTAATAATGATGTTGATAGGTATATTTCATCCAATCTTGGTTGTAAGTAACTTATAAATATGGACTATGACTGGTTAAAATATCAGTGAGCAAAACAGCTCCTTATAGGAACCTCGCATGGTCGACAGGAAGAGCCTTTAGTATGTATAGTGACAGAGCTCTTTGTTGTATTAAGAAATTTGCTTCAAGTTCTAGTTAGTCCAAGCTTATATTCAGGAAATTTCAAACATCAATTGATTATATAATGTTTATTATTAATTTTTTACTATTACGCTTTGTCTATACCTTTCGTATCCATAAAGTGAATGAGTATAAAGTGCCATTCATTGGTCTCAACAAGATTTTAAAGACCGCACTCTTTTATGACAGCATTATGGTAAGTCTCTATCGCCGTAAAAATGAAGCTGCTCGAAGATATACGATCTGCGGTTGCTTACTTCCATAACGATATTTTCTGTTTTTGTTTAATTAATTATTTTTGTTGCGTAGTTTGTTTGTCTCATGGCCGTTTATTAAGTATACTATAAACAAAAGTACACAATGCTTGTTAGTAATGTCACTCCTTGGACACACCCATTTTGGTTTGAACAGATTGAAAGTGACCTATTGATATTTTGTAGTAAAAAAGTATACTATTTATCCAACAGGTAGAAAACAACTATAGATGCGCAAGCATCACTGGAACTTAGAAGTATATAAATTATTTAAAACATAAATTAACCAATTTCTCTGGATCGAATTTCCGACATACGGCCCTTTCAATCTACTTACGGTATGACGAAAAAGAGTGATAAATACCAAATTTCAGATGTACCTAAACGATCCAATGCTTTGGCCATGGATCTCTAAAACTGTGATTGCACAATTTCACAGTTCTCACAGATTGTGTACTAGACAAACTATTGCTGGTAGATGTTGTGAAACTTGTCCATCATACATCACAAACGAGCAAACATCTAAGGTGTCATTTAGTGAGACTCTTTGATATTTCCGTGGTGTTTTCACAACATAATCTTATGTATTTTTTGACCGTATCTAGGGCGATAGCATGAAAGCATTTTTAAATATGGCTGTAAATTTTACCTTAATTAACACAGTTTCTAAAATTTAGATTCAATTTTTTTAACAGTCTTGTTAAAAACAGATATAAATTAAATGTGAAAAACGAGTAGACTTCTCTTTTACTTGAAGCTTAAAGGGAGAAGGATAAAAGTATACTATTGGGATTATAAATAATGGTCCTTTGAAATGTTTCATTATTTGATCAATAGAGAGTTTTTAGATCGAAAACCGAAACATTTCAAAAGTTTTTCCCTATTTTTATAACGAACGTTCAAATGTTTTCTTTTTAGCTAATTAATTTTAGTGTTTTAATGGGACTTCGAATCGTGAATTTATCCAATAAAACGTTCCGCTTTATTTCTCTCCATTCACTAAATGTTCTTACTTATAGCTTTGCTGATAACTTATTTTTTGCTTTTTAGATTTGAACCACTTTTTTCACCTCTAAAATGCTATCTTAATGAAAATAACGTGTAAAAATTGTTATGATTTTAAAAATAATATAAAAATCTATTTTAAAAGGTGTTCTATCTTTTTATTTTGTATTATATACAAAAACCCCCTATGGATAGGAAATGCAGTGTGTGTTTCTTTAACAAAGATTTAATATATATAGAACTAGTAAAGTAGAATTTATTACTAATTTTAAGAAAATGTGAGTAGCAACTAGTTTAATACAAAATAGAATTTTTTAATTTGATGTGATATTAACTACAATAAGTTGTTCAACCTCGAAAATATTTTTAAGTGAAATAACTTACAAAAACCAATTATTAGCTTGCACAAAGCGGTGGCATAACAAACATATCACGTTTGTGCCATCTGTATTTTGTTGCTCGGCTTGTGCAATGCGTCTAAAAGTTGGTCGTGCTAGCATTATGCGTGACGGTTTTATTAGAACCAAGATACCTTTGGTTTTTATAAAAAATTAACTATATCTAGTTGGTATCTTTTTACATGTTAGTCATAACTTTACTCTTTTTTGTTTAATTTTAAACATTCTACAGACAACATTTTTTCATATAAAAGCTAATTAACACAATTATTTTTTTCAATATGTATTAATAACCTTTTGCGAGTTTGATAGCTGCAATTTATTTTTATAGAAATAATTATAATAATTATATAAAAATGGCATAAATGGGGTAGCGGCTTAACGAAACGTTTCTCTCGCTTTAATGTAATTTTTTGTTTTGAAAATTTGTCTGTACGTTACTATCACCCACAGCAATTTTTTTATCCCTGTATAATTTATACACACTCCACACACAAATTTGTATATAAAACGCTAAAAGAAATTTGGTTTTTTGGGTGGATATATAAAGTGTTCGCTAGAGGAGATGTTAATATATTTAGTGGTATTACATTCCCTACATCAAAGTCCCTCTTCAATTTCCCTGCAACAAAATATAGTTTTGGGCGTCAAATTTAATATTTCCATTTTGTGAAAATATATTTAGTCCAATGTTTTATTCATTCCAAAATATTTTTGAATTTCGACCTATCCTAATTATGGACGAAAATTTTTGTTTTTATAAAACATTTCTTTTACACATAAAATAAACCTTAAAGGTTTTTAAGTACTTATAATATTTCATGTTTTATACACTATATTTTTATTAATTGATTTTTACATAAGACAGATGAATTAGTTCAAACTGCGATGGAGTATGACTCATGACTGTGAAATGGGGGGTAATGTAATTCTTTAAAGTAAAAACCCGGCGATTATAAAAAATAATAATTTTGATGTCCAATAAGTTTGAAAGAACGCCTTATCTTATCTTCGTTACAAAATTCTCTGCTAGTTGTACTTAAAATTTACCTTCTATAAACAAATTCTGTACTATTAACCTTATTATTCTAACTATTAAAACTTATACTGATCGTTATAACAGTTTATATCAGAAACAAGTCACTCTGTCTATTATATACCCATAATATAATATACTATCTTGGGATCTTTATAATATCCATCTTTATTAAGTCAAACTTTTAGTGGAAAACGGATAAGAAGAATAATATAGAATGAAAACAAAACACTCGATTCTATAATATAATCACGACGAGTTTATCAATAATTGAAAAGAGCATTAATTACGTAAATTTATAACGTTTAATAGGAGTTCTACTGGACATTTGAGTGATTGTATTTGTCTGGGTGAATGGTATTTATCCGTGTTGAGTAGTTTAATTTATGTTTGTTATTCTTCATGTTTTGTTACAAGCTTAATATTTTTTATTATGATTTTACTTTATGTAATAATCTACATTGTGCTCTGTTAATTCTGGGTTTGCAGTTTACACGACAAATTAATTGGTATACCTGCAAGTTCATATTATATTGTCAAGGAAGTACAATAATTAATGGCATAATTAAGTCTTAAATAGTATCCTAATTGTTTATTGTATAAAACAGTTTGAATTTATTCAACTATATCCTCGTTATATTTAACTATGACAAGAGATCTCTCGTTTATTTTGGAAAACCATCTCTTCTCTCGAGAGCTTCCCTTTATACCGTCAACAGAAAAATGATCTCGGGACTCGGTGGTGCGAAATAAATCCGAACTTGAACCAACTGGAATTATTTTTGTGTTTATTTAAGGTTTCACTATGAGTTAATATGGAACTTACATATTACAAGATGAATTTAATTACCTTTTATGGTTTTCTTTTAGTTCAAACTAGTGTTCAGATTTTTGTAATATATTTATATTTATATATGCAACCTTCCGTACTCACAAGATTTCAGATAAAACATTTGAATTGTTTATACCAATTTTAGAGAAGAATGTCGAAGTTCGTAAGTTTCGGAGTGGTTCATATTATGTAATAATAATAGGATCCTATGGTTATTTTTGAAAATTTAACTACCTTTATTTCAGTGTTCCTTGATTAGGAGGACCAGAGGTTAACAAATTTCTTATTTCAGGGTTATGCACTTATATGCAAATTGGATTAAATTTTCAATTCAAAAATGCAGGTTTGCTAATTGCCCCGAGAAACAATGTAATATAGGACCTTATATAATTTTTTCAATGAGGTTTAGAACAGTATAGTTTTTTAACTTGTATGGATTATAGATCAATGGATAAAAAATCAACATCAATAATAATTCAACATTACAGTTTCATACATATGTAAAGATTACTACATTATTACAGGAAGTACATATATTTCATTCTATCCATGTTTGCTTTGTCATACTATTGTACTTATCCAAGTCAAGAATTATTCTCAGTATACTATAATTTCTTTTATATTAAGCAGTATCGTTATACCTTATCAGTGATAAATGGATGACGTATGTCACATCGATGTTTTCTATTAATAATAAAATTTTATTTAGTGGTGCGTGTATTTCGTTGTGGTTCATTTGCTATAATAACAGATCACTACGCACACGTATTTTCTGGGGAATTCGTAGTCACAGATCGACATCATTTGTTGAACATGCCAATGCCAGGTCCTCCACTTTCTGTCCTTTCAAAACCACTGTAAGCATGTTTCCCACAATTTTCTAAAGAACCAAATTAAATTTACTGACATGTACACATCAAATTTAGTTTATACCTGACTTTTTAAAATCACATTAATTGGTTGGCTTGTTGCCACGATTTTAAAATAAGAAGTGTCTAAATTTTGTTATTTATCACTTTAAAATTTTAAAAAAATTTTAAAATAAGGGTTTAAAAATTTTTTTAAAAATATGTGGATCTACCGTTCGAAAAAGAAATTTTTTATACAGAACAGTTGTTTACATTTAAGAGACTTTTCAACTAATATTTCACTACTTTGAGACCATGGGGCTTATTTTGAAGGATTATGGGGATAGTAATGGGCTTACTTCATCCCGGGGACGTTAAGAATGTACATGTCAAATTGAAGTGTAGTCATTTGAGAAGTTTTACGGGAAAAAAATACAAACAAAGGCATTTTGCATTCTATAACATTCTATTTTTATTATTTACTACTGTAATTTTTCTTGAATAGTTGTTACTGCAGCTGAGACTCACCTTTGTATATAATAATAAAATTTTGAATTCAAAAAGGTTTTTCTAGATAAGGAAATTAGTTTTTAGAAACTTATAATGACCATTAATGACTACGACATCCATAAAATTCAATGTTGTTGACTATTACACAAAAGTTTTAGTCGCAATTTAAATATATTGATAAAAATTGTATTGTTATCTGCACGTACAGGGTGTGAGGCAGCAGACTATCCTGTGCCGGTATTATGTTTTATCGTTCGTACCGTGAGTAACTTTTAACCACTTACATTGTTTTAATAAACCCCTCTAATACTGTTTCTAAAACTAATGGACCTTAGTAATAATTATTCTAAACTGTAAAATTGGCACCACATGGTCCACTCTGGAAGATGGGGATGAGTATTTTTTATACTCTGGTACGGTGAGGTATGATTATGTACGGTTGAAAATAACGACCGTATTTACTGTAGGTATTTGGCAGTGCCGAGAGAAAACATAATTTTGGACGGTTTTAATTTAATTATGTAATATTGTAAGGATCCACAGTAACGTAGACAGTAGTTATACTTGCAATCATTTTTGGTACCCGTCTTAAATGCATGTCCGTCTGATTGGCAGCGGGGGAGGCGATCAAGTCGAACTGTGACAGTTTCATGTCGTCATGACGTTGACCCAAACCTGTCGCTTGCCGTTCCACAACGTAGGAGTAAGTCATTCACCGGTTGTAAACCAACTGCAACAGATAAAATTGTCTGGTTCTATCTAAATTTTGTGACAAGGTAGGTACACGATGTGTGCTAAGTTAATATCATCGAAAAAATTCATTTGACTCGTTTCATAGTTTTTTAAAGAAAAAGGGGTTTAGACAATATAAGATTAACGATATGTAGCCTTTGAATCTAGCATGTGGTTTCATATATTTCATTGCTGAATGTCATATCTTAATAATTGAAGTGAATAGTGTGCTTATTTCTATCTACCTGCTCTATGGAGAGTACTTGTACTATAGTTTGTACACTTACACAAAACAACCCATAAACAAATTCTTAAAGTATTTTTACCTGTATATATCCATTACTAACTGTGTCCATATGATACCAATACCCAATACTGTGATGGATTGTCAGTCACTCACATATTTTTCCAGGATTCAGGTCTGGGAAGGTTAAAATTCGGATCTCGCCACAAGTACGTGTTAATATATTTTTTAACGTCAAAGTTTTCACAAAACTCCAATCTATTGTAATAAACCAAAAACGTTGTCCATGGACAACTTTTAAAGGCTTCGTGTCATTTAAGGGCTTTTCATGATGTCCACATGCTAAAATATTTATTAAACTTCAAAGGGTGTCTATTAAAATTTTAAATCTCTACTTGGACAAGTTAAATTAGTGGTTTCGTCAACATACCACCCCCAAACAACGGGGTCGGAGCTTGACAACAAGCAACGGAAAAAAAATGATGATTAAATTACTTATGAATAACTTCAGTGTTCTCAGAACCCAATCTTAAAATTTAGTGGGATTATCCAGATCAGTTGCCACCAGACTCAATCTTTAGAATATACCAATATTAACTTTTGTGTTTACAAACACAAATGATTTTCCCAATGGATAGTATTTATATTAATAGCTTTTGTGTCCTCATTTAAGATATATTAGCTTTCATGTTCTGTTTCAGAGATTTATTTTATTTAATAGGAACACATATTCTTTTTCAAGCCAATAAGGAGAAAATTATAAAAAACTTTTAATTCTACATTTTCTGATTAAATATGTTAAAATTTTGAATAAAAAATGTACCTTTTCCTAAAATATAGTGATTCGTAATTGTACATTGTTATTATACTAAATGTTACCAAATTAAAATGGATTAAATCCACCAAGTTATTAAGGTGTACATTTCAAAATTTAAATTAATTTTCGAATTAATAATTCTTGTATTATAAAGATTTTACATATTAATAACAAGACATCTGTGATAAGATTTTTTTAGAGGTTTCGAATACATTCATTCTACGTCTATTTTTTCGGGAATCTATAAGTTGTGGGTGAAGGTGGTGAAGTAAAAATATATTATTTTCAATCAGAGTATACATTACACTCAACATGTACTTTTACTCTCAATGTTATTGAAAAAGGAAATTATAAATAGTATAATTATTTAAATAACATATTTACTACAATTTTATCATACATTACGCCTGTAGGTTTTGAAAAGATTTTGACAATTGGGTTCAATCGATTAATATATTCTTATTTAATTCAAATATAAAAATACTCATGATAGATAATAGCCACTTTAGTATGATACCTTGAACTTTCTAAGATTGTTTAAGTCTTTGAGATTTAGGACTTTGTTTTGGATTTTCATTCTTGAGATGCAAAGCATATATGGATACTAAAACCATATGGACTAAACTTCAATAAAACCTTTTTTAAAACTCAAAATTTTCTTAATACTACATATGTACAATTATATTCATGGACTTAGGAAGTTTTTATATAGGCTTGATTTAATCCTATTTATGAAACAATTTTCCTGTGATTACCGTATTCAATCATAAAATTGTAGTTATTGTAAATTAAACTCTAATTTCCCACTATCTGCCCAGTAACACTGAATGATTTTTTTTTTTTTTTTTTATAAAATCTTAGTAGCATTTTAACTATTATAAAAGATCTGCGAGTATTATGGTATAATTATGGATACACAATTTGTTTCATAAGGGAAATTTTTTCCCAAGGTTAATCCTAATAAAGATATAGCTGTAAGGCACCAAAACTCCATCTTGTAGTGCAAAACAGTTAATTTTTATTGGTAGAGTCGCGGAATAAGTTAACATTGATCTTTATAAAAAATTCTCACAAAAAGATTCTGTAATAAAACTCAATTTAAAAAATAAAAATATTAATTAGATTTTTTATCGGACCACTAACAAACATTAAATTAATAATTTAACCAATATTAGAAAATTTCCATCAGTTTATATACTTGTTTAATAAAAGTCGACATGCTGGTTACCGAACTTCAGGGGGAACCATTGTATGTTAATAGGGAAGTTAATAGGGAACAACCAGCTTTTGATCGTCAATCCTACAAACAAATCTCGCATTGTTGTATTTACACTTGATACAGTAATGTACTCTGTAGGTGAACAACTACTAAAATGTAGACATGATTCAACTTTCAGTCTACTCTCCCTTCTTCATACGACGTTTCCCTAAAATTTTACCCAAGTTTAAACTATAAATTATAAAAAATCATTCTTGGACTATCCGTTATTTACTATTATTCTTTATACATTTTGTTGTAGTAACTTTAACGCCGGTGTAAGGACATGAGCAACAAAACCAATTTACTACTATGTCAATATATCATAGTTATTTTGACAATTATTTTTTTTATTTTTCTTTTATTGTCTGAAAGAGATTTGAAATACTTATTCAAATTCCGCGTCATTTAAAAGGATTGTTTATTTACTATTTTTTTATGCTTATACAAAACAGTTTCAATTTGATAAACCAGTCAGCCATTTTTAAACATATATCTTTACATATAGTTTTCAGGTTAACTATCTGGAAGAAGCTTTTTTTAAACTTAATATTACTTTGCAAAATAATTTTTTAGATCAGTGTTTTTATAAAGCAAAAATTTGACCATCGATCGCGGAATCGATCCGAATTGTTTACCTTCTAAGGTAAGTGAAAAGGGGAAATAACCCACTTTTATGATAATTTAAGTTCATTAAATATAATGACATACATAATTGTTTAAAACTCAACAACTAAGTTCACAATCACTATTCAATATTCTAACTTATGTGATACACATGTTGAGAGAAATTCTACCACTGTGTGTTTACGCCATTGATTATGCAAAATTTCTTAAAGACTAGTTTGTAATTTTGTGAATAATTCAAACCTTTAAGACAGCTTACACAAACTTTACGGCGGTAATTTTTTCATTCCATTGTTAAATTCTTTGTTATAATTAGTTTATCAAAGCTGGTGGAATACAATTGTAAAGAAATCAGACGGAAGTGCAACTAATGATGGAAACTTGGAAAGAACTTTTAATAGCGAATGGTGTACTTCAACTATGCACATTTCCAGAAACTTGTCTGCTTAATAGACAAGTCTCTTATTTAGTAAATTTTCTTATTCTCAACAGTTAAGTTCGATTTATAAAGAAATTCTCTCAATGATGTTGCATAAGGGTTCTTCCATAACTCTTTCACACACATTTTTTTAATGAATTTATTCAAAAAAGCGTATGAAAGGGTTATTTATGTGTTTTCTAGAAAATGGTTTCAAGTGGATATTTATTACATTTTTAATGATGACAGGAAAAACTATGAAAAATTACCTACTGATGTCATGGGGAAATTACGGCCAGATATAGTGTTGATATTGACCGACTATTGAGGTCAGTTTGTCAGATGATGTTACCACAACAAGAAATGAATTTTGGTAGCCAGTTTTCCCGGGTTATCTGCTGTAGATTCCAAGATATGAATTCACAGTCCAATCAATTTTATGGTAAAAATATTGGGACCATTGATGTTATATAAGTTATATTATATAAAGATGTTCATATATGTTTTTAGGTACTGAAATTGCCTTTTAGTGTATAAACATTACCAATTTTTTACTGACGGGGAATGACGACTTATAATATATTATTGTTTAAACAATATTTATTTAAAATCAGTGGTAACAAATTCTAAGGGCAAAACTTTGGGTACTCCTCTTAATTTCTTGCTTGGATTGAGTAGTTCGAAAAATTATCGAAAAATTCCAGCCCTTTTTATATAAAATAGCATTCGGACATTTGTTGATTTGACCTAGGCACGAATGTTATCCTATATAGGTTGTGTTGAACAGACGGACATACATCAAATCTATATACCACTGCAAATTGATTCATCTGTATGTGACAATTTTTCTCTTTACCTATGATTATCTGTATATTGTCAACTTTTGTTTGAAAACTGACGTTCCCCTATGCAAACCTAAAAAGTAAAAAATCCTAATAATAAGTTAAATTGTCTGCCTTTCACATAATATGTTTTCATATGTTGTTATTCACAATACTACACTACGTTTATTTACTTGGATAAAAACACTGATACCAAATGCATTAAACTAACTGATCTCTCCACAAAATTATGTGGTGCGGACACCAACTCCTAGGAAGGAAATAATAAAGGACGCGGTCCCGTCCCTGATAAAAGCCACCACATAACTTCGTTAGGGCAGTAGTGTATGGTGTGTAGGTAGGATTGTTTGCGTTGTAGAAGTATGTGTCAGGCTTCCATATTTCTCTCCAAGCATGGTAATAAATGAGAGCCAAGGTGACTCCTTGTCTGACAGGAAGGCGATGGCGCCTATCCGCAGTATCACACATGTATGGCGGAAGTAACTAGTCCATCGGGTGACGTCTATAGACATCGCAAGTTGTGAGGTTAACAGCTAAAACTACCAGTGGATTTAAAAATTGGGAAATAGGATATAAGTATTATATTTAGGGTTCATTCCATGTCAATAGTCAACCATTACAGGTTAAAAAAAATTAACCTTTTGACTGTTTAGGGTTCTCTTAAAATGTGCCATATAGTGGTTATTAATGCCTAGTCAATAATTATTAAAGTTTCATTTATTTTTTTAATTCCTGGGTTATGTTTTTTTAATTTAAGTTGTAATAATCTTTATTGAGTGTATTACTGGAATAACTCACTAATGATTTTATAAAATATATAATATATTATATATATATATATATATATATTTTATATATATATAGATATATATATAGTTAATTTATTTATTTATATACAAATTACCTCTTGAAAAGTAAAGTCATGTGGATAAATTGGCGTCACACAGGAAAAAAAGGTTTAATGGCACTGTCTCAAACTTTTTAACCCCCATTTATAAAACTAATATACCTGTAGAAATTGTTTTTAATATCTTCTCAATAACCAACCACTTTTTAGTTATTTAAAGATTTATTTTAACATTTTAAAATTTATTTTTGTCTGCTCATCGTTGTTGAATCAAACAGAGTTGCAACTTGTTTTAAGCTTTTAAATGGGGAGAAATTTATACTCATTACTGGAGTGCTTTTTAATAGCCTGCCAACAAGACCATCAAGCCGCAACGTTACTATAAATTTGTAGAAGTATACTAGCCAAAAAACATACGAAGTTGGGTGAAAACGATCAAAAAAAATATCTAAAATTACGAGGACTAGTGAACAACAGAAAATTTCTTTGTAGAGAGATCTGAATTGTATATGTTATCATAACCAACAGCTTCGGTTTTTATTGCAATTTTAGATTGTTACTTATTGTTTATTTAAAATTGGTGGTATCAAATCCTAATTACTTACTCTCTCCTTTCGGAATGATATCTTTTTTTTTTTCAAGGGTAAGTAAGTTTTTTGTAAATTATAAAAAAAAACATTAGGCTGTTGATTAATTAACTGCAAACTCAGAAAAATAATAGTGGTAGTGTTCTATAATCTTGAATTCAAAGGACGCTTTTCTTTCGTTAGTACTTTTTGTTATGAGTAATCCGTTTAGAACATGTTGCTCAATCTCAGTAAAGGTTATACTTGTTTGAGTACCAATCAGCTCTACACCAGTTATACACCTGTTTGCAGTTCCACACCTTTCCCTTTATTTCACTTGTTCTGTTTCTCATAATAAATGTATTTTTGGGGAAATTATGAATTCTGACGCTTTATTATGGGAAAAGGGCCCTGATATAACTCCTTTAAAATAAAAAAAATTATACCTAATATATTTAAAAAACGAAAAAATAAAAATGTTTTATTGAATTTTTAAAACCTACATTATGGTTTAGTTATGTTTCATATAACTTAAGGTTTAAATTTAATATTAACTACCTGATTGCTCAAAGTGAGTTAAATATCAAAAAAAAGCAAAGTAGAAAACCGGGTGATAATTAATATTCAATAAAGTAAATAGTTCTAGATTGACCAAGTTAATTGCATCATCAGGGGCGGTTTACAGAAGCAGCGAGTTATTGGAAGTTTAGTGGTACAAAACATTGACTTACCAATATCAATACTTCAGAGATCAGGGCTCCATGCTGCGCATTTAATGATATATCTAGATCCTACTACGGCGGGGAGAGACCTTTGAGAGAAGATTGGGCCCCCAAAACTAGAGACATACACAATTTTAAAATGATTGAAATATTATTTCTACAATATGCAGATTACTACATGTTTATGCCTAAAATAAACCACATACCTAATTGATATTTATTTATTACAACAAAACTATTAACACTGTGGCATCCCTTGTTTCTTTGCCAATGCACATAGTAATAGCAATAAATCATATTAAGTAACCAGTCTCCCATTCTTATTTAAATTGGTAAACATGTTTTAACTATTTACCACTATCACGAATTTCCAGTTTCACAAGTAATTTTACTCCCTAGTTTCGATTGTAGCGGATGAGGAAAAGCTTGAAATTACTTCCCTAAGTATCACAATTTCAACCCAGTTATCTTGTTGTAAAAATAAATACACAAGGTCTTGTTCAAAAATAAATACAAATAGCCTCCAAGCTTGCTTAATGTGAATTTTGCAGGTTTAAATATTTCAGGTTCACCGTATTTACACCACCAATTTCATAGTGGCATTGAAAATACTCCAGGATCCCGATGAACTACTACTCCAACCAATTTCATCTAGGCCAATTGAAGTAATACACCAGGGGTTTTAATTTTATTACTCAGAATAAAAATAGAATGATATATAAGTATTTATTATTTTCCGGTAAATTTACTGGTTTTCCAATATTTTGCTACTTTTTATTCTTTAGTACCTACAATAACTTCTTTAATAAATCACTCAAATAACAAATATGCTTTGACTCTCTTTACCAAGTATTGTGGAGTTTTATGCTTTCCTTATCAGATCAGAGCCTAATTTATTGTTCTTACGCTTGAAGGTTCAACTAGTACTAGATAATACCACATCCACAGTGCTAACAACCATTATTTATAACGCCATGAATCTAAATTGGCAACATGGACAAGCTTAATAGTACTTTCGTATTGTGGTTCTTTAACGAAAAAACCACATCAAGGGCCTGTTGAGACGGGTGACATTTTTTGTTCTTGAAGATGGTAAAAACCATCGGTTCTTAACTAGGAAGATGTTGGTATGGTCTAAACAGCACTCACCGTGACTATTACAGTATACAAACTATCCATGTACATTCGTGTAATACTTTCAGAATGTTACCTAATTTTTCCACTAATTTTGAGGTACAAAACCAACCAATTTATCACTTAAATATAACAAACACGCGAAATATTTTTTTTCAATTAAACAACCTAAATGCATTGTTATTAATTATAAATTAGTATTTGCTTCAACCAACCCGTATCACCTTTACAAAAAACCGCAATGGTACATAAACATATCAAGGGTCATAACATGAAAAATGTGAGAGAGGGGTCGTGTTACAGTCCGTTGTAACCTTAGTAACGAAATCGATTATAAGCAACAAACTAGGACCACTACTGTGGAATTGTGAAATACCCATCTAATTATGTCATCACTAAAAATAGTAAAAAGTAACATACAATTGTATGTGGTGTCACATCTACTGAGTGAACCTGACCTGAAACTGCAATATTGACATGATTTTTGTCACGTTTGCGCGGTAATTATTTACATCAAGACAGATCCTCCTCCTACCATTGACATTGAACACATTTTTCCAACTACAAATCACTTAACCTGTTACGCAATATATTTACAAACACACCATTGTATGGTAGTGTTCAATATATTGGTATAACTCCCTGAATGCCAGGTGGATATATTATGTTTCGTCACCCAAACAGTAATTCGATAAAACTGAATGTTATCCCCTTTCTCACAATTCACTTGCTTCTCTGATTTTTAATAATCATTTCACCTGTAACAAGTATCTGGATAATTGTTGTGTTGTGTAGTCGATCTTGTGACTACTCTACAAGCCTTGAATTATGATGGGATATTGTCACATGCTGGTAATTATGTTATGCCTGAAATTTCAGTGAGTAACAAACAGTTCCACATGACCCAAGTCCTGCTGATTTAGACCACACCATCGTTTTAACCTGTACAAAGTATCAGACTATTTGGAATGTGTCCTCGTGTAGTCGATCTAGGTTGGACTACTCCAGAGTGCCTGCATTTGTTGGGTTATTGTCCACAATGCTCGGTAATTTTAGTTTGCAGAAATCAGTGCGTTTAATAAAACAGTCTCACATAACCACGTCCGGTCTTTGATTTACACCATCGTTTTTTCACATGTACTTGTGTTGCACGATTAGGGTGTGTTGTGTAGTCGATCTAGACGTGACTACTCCAGCGCCTGCATATGATGGGATATTGTCAACATGCTGGTAATTAGTTTGCCGAAATCAGTTCGTTTAATAACGCGTCTCCACATTACCGGCCTCCTTAATTATCTTACCCTCGTAATATGGTAACGTGGTATTTTTAGTTGTTTGTTTTCTTTTCAATTAGCATTTGCTCTCCTACGATCCGCCAAAAATTACAGGGGCTTCATGTTTTATATAATAATTCTTTCATTGTAACATGACCATTTATAAACTTACTTAATTTTTTAATTATGTATCCGTATAAAAAATTACGAATAATTTTTTATTAGTTCAACCAATGTATAAGATTACTATATGACATACTCTCAAGCATGACAGGATATTGTCATGCTGGTAATTTCTGTAGTCTGAAATAATGTTTGCATTATCCTTTACTTTTAATCATTACGGAGGTACATTAATTTTACATTTTACTCGCCATTAACGCCTACCGTAAATAACTCTTTAGATTGACCTCTTTTTTTTTAAATTTTTCAGAAAATCTATAGTTTCCTTTAATGGCTGAGTACAAGACAGGATATTGTCAGTGAATGGTTACTATTCGACATCTCTCAGTCGAATTTGCTATTGTTTGATACCATAATTATTGTATACCAGTTAATGTAACATTTTTGTTATATATTATATTTATATCATATACTATATATATATATTAATTTACTAATGATAGTTAATTTGTTGATCTTCACCCTATCTAATGACCAGCTCATGACGGTTTATTAACCAGGATGCCGGCCGATTAGTTACGCGAGATCAACAGCGTAACCCTCATCTCTCGCAAATTGCTCTCTCTTTAGCAATCTATTGACTGTACGTTCTCATGTGACGCATTTAGTCATCTGTATTCCAAATCAATCAAACAAAGCTTAAAAATTCAATGAATTTTCAAAACTAATAATTCCATAAAAAAACAACTACATAAGAAAAAAATGGTTTTGCTTTGCCAATGTGACGTTTATTCATTTTCTATAAACAGCCAACCCTTTTTAAATATCTCAAAAATTCATGGTTTAAAGGTACGGTATATTAAATGAATTTTAAAAAAGACAACGATACAAAATTAAAAATACCAAACAGACCTTATTAATAAAATTAAAGGTCATCAACATATAAATCTTAGTAAGTTCGCCTCATTTGATGAGACACGATCTGGACACGAGGTGTATCAGTAGAATTTAAACTTGATTATTTTAAATGGCAATATCATTAACAGAAAACAATTTTTAACAGTAAAAATATTTAAAACATATACTTTAACCTAAACCGAAATTGGAAATACCCGGGTTGAAATAAACCGGAATTCAATAAACAACACATAAACAACAAATTTAAATCACTTACAGGCCATATCATTTTATGCCACAGGGGCTTTTAGCATGCACGATTCCACTGACTACTCATCTTCAGTTCAATGAAGAAAAGAGGTTTTGCATAGACGAAAACTGTATTCAAACAAGTTAGCCTTTTAATAATCGATTTTAAAAACCTCGTCTTTAAATCAAACATTCAACTAAATGCGTCAAGGTTAAATATTTCGAAGCCCAACTGTGCCAAATTATATCAACTCTTAATTGGTAATATTGACAATTATTGGAATATTCAAAAATTTAAACTGCTCGTTGGTTCTATATTTTTATCTATAAAGACCGAATTAAATTCAAGGCTTCAAAGTTATTAAATTTAGCCAAACAAAACATGAAAATAACTCTACGGTAATAATGAGTAACATATTATGATACTTCTAAATCTCCAGTATTTTTTCAATTCAATAAAATCCATCAGAGTTAGCCCAATGTTAACGCTATTACAGAATATGATCTGTTTATCGCACTATTTACATACATATATATATCATACAGGGTGGGATTCATTTGTAGCATTCTCCCCTCCCACTTCTTACAAGCACATTGTACTCGTATAATAATAATTAATACATGTATATATATAACATTAGGGTCGGGAAAAAACTCGCTTCGTTTAGGGCGAGTTACAGCTAGCGAAAGATTTCGCCGCTGAAATTTCCCTGGGTAAAGGAGTAAAATAAAGCAATACTGAACTTTTGGAACCAAAGGTTATTTAAGTAAGGGAAAAATTATCGTGGAATCTTATGTAGTTTTTACCTGATTTTAAAAGCTAATAATATAGGTTTCAGGGAACTGTACCTGTAGTCGGTGTTTTGAGGGAATTCATGGGTTTAAATGCAAAAAAAAAATTTGGGGCACGAAACAATGATTTTGTTTTAAGTTATGATGTACAATAACTTTGTTAACATTGGTTTAATAAATACATAAAATTCAACTAAACATTAATTGTAGAGAATTTAATTCTGCAGAATAATTGATATAATAGAAAGTCCGTAAAATAAGAACCGAAAATAAGCAACACAAAACAAAAATAGAATATTATTTCAGTATAATACATGACTGAGCCTCGTAAAGAAAGACCTGTACGGTATTTAGTTTTGTAAAATAATAACAAAAAACATAATAATGTTCTGTTTCCCTTTATGATGAGATAAATTGAGAAAAACTAGATTAA
>NW_025784283.1:0-25068 GCF_021130785.1 Homalodisca vitripennis
GGGATTACCTTTCAGGTCGCGTCTGGGAAATCATATGTTCAGCAATTCCAAAACGGTTCAATACAATTGGACACCAACTAGCAAGTCCGAAAACATGCCTGGTGAGCTTTCCGGATTTTTCATCTGGGCGTTTAAAATGGTACATTTTCTGTTTTTGATCAAATACTCAGCCTAATCTCTTTACCACCAATCAACATCGTTAGCCCGAGTGTGTAGCTAGAGCAGAAAGAAAAGGTGCAATCATCTGGACTGGATCCAGAAAAATTGACTAGTTCTGCGAAGCACAACTCTTCCAGTTTTCTGGGGGTCGTTTTTTATAAATTCTTCGGTTGGAACTTCAGGTGACCCCTTCTCTGCTTGCGTCTCACCGTTCCATTTCCTGTCTAGTAATTGCAAGCGGTAGTTGCTATACTCTTGTCGCTTACAATATAAAACACCTTAAGGTCTTGGGCCTCCCGGTATTTTCAAAAAAGCCTCTTTTCTTCTGCAAGTTATCCAACATATCCGCTATCGTCATGCACAACGCTTCACAGTGTTAACTGGGGTTTGGAACCTTACCTGTTAGCGTCACATTTCTCTCGTTCAACGTGTAGGTTAGATCATTTCGGTTTCTGTCGTTCGTCTTTGCCTATGGGGGTTTTTTTTTTTCGCCTCGCCATGAATTAGTGGCCAACCCATCATTTCATTGACCCCTATGAGGTGGTTTTCGTCCTTTGTATTCGCCCGTTCTAGCTTAACTGTAGAACGCTTCTCGTGAGATTCATCACTTCTTATCGGCATGGTACTTCCGTCTGCTGGCAACATCAGGGCGAGTAGTTGCATTCGGAGGAGGCCGCGTAAGTATCTTACGGGGACCTCTAATATTCGCTTCATATTGTTAAGCCTGGTGGCTCATATCCAGATATAGTCTTGCATTCTTATCGTTTCATCGTAAGTTTTTACTCGGGTCGCATGTTTTCAATTATAAAATGTCGAGTTTTTTAATTGTCTAATGTTAACGACCCTCGTCTGCGCATATTGATGTAATTTAAAACCATGACATAGTTTTAAAAAAAAAAAATTGCTCCTCTTGACCTTGGTGTTACGCCTTCCGGATCCTCGTCGTCAAGATTTGTTTATGTTCCATGGAGGGAGAAACTGAGTTTCTAAGTTCCCTTCGAAAATTCCAACATAAACTGTCCCATAATGTCCTTTGGTTGCTTCCTATACTATAGGAGTACCCTGTGGGTTGTGAGATACGGGATTGCCTACTAAGTTGCCGCCCGCTTCGTGTTTCGCACCCCTATTATTTTTCGTTTCTCGACCTCACTCTCTGAAGTCGGTTTTGTTTTATTATCCAACCGTAAAATAATTGCGGAACGAATCGTTTTTTAATTTCCTTTAACTCTTTCCCTTGATATCAAGTTAAAATAATGTTGTTATTGAGCTGTTTAAGTGCGGAAAATTTTCCATTTACTTATTGCATCGTTTAGTGACTTCAGCAAGTACAGGCAAAAGCCGTGTATAGGTAAGCAAAAATGGAGTACGAAATACAGCTATGACCTTACGTGCACATTAGCGCGTTTGGTAATTCACGTGAACGGTGACTTCCCGAGTCACCCAGGCCACAGCGTACTTACGTATCCTTAGTACTATAGCCATCCCGCTGAAAAGGGCGTTTTCTCCGTCCTTTGATAGCGATCTTTCTTCCAGTGGACTATATTCCATAAACTCATTGGTGTTTGTTTACTTGGTCAAGCTTGGGAAACACCCGCGAGCTGACATCTTCTGTGATGAAGCTGTGACTACCAGAAGAATAAATTGTAGGAGGAAAGAAATACAGATCGTAACATATAAATAAACTAAAAAAATATTTTTCCTTTCAAAATTAGAAAAGTACACTAATCTCATTCGCTTATGGCCATTTATAAAAAATTTTACAATTGCAACTGGAAATACTATTTAATGTTGTTATAAAAACCCAGCATTAATAAACAAAATCTTTGTAAATTGCGTCCCCTCAACATTTGTGTGCAAGGCAAGTTTTTGGAGCTTAAGGAAGAATACATGGTTGGTAATACTATTCCTATTCTTACGTCTTCTTACACTTACACGTTGTACACCATTTTCTTTATCGTGGTAATAAATGAAAACATGTATTATAGAAACTGATATTGTAGACCATGTATTTAATTTTCTTTTGTCGATGCATCTATCAATCAACATAATACTCAGGTTTGGATACTGTAAAGTAAATTACACCATGAAGGAGGTTTTTAAACCGGCAGGATACTGACAACATTTTTAACCACAGTTACTGTTTTTATGGTAGATTATACACAAGTCACACTAGTATAATATATTATTATATATATGAGTGTTGTGGTGTGTATATATATCATATGATGGATGATGGCAGTCGACCAAGAAAATGAGAAATGACATGGTCTACCAATATCAGTTTTCTATAATTAAATGTTTTTCATTTTACCACAATAAAGAAAATGTGTAATATAGTATTATACGTGAGTAGATATGAATAATGCCGATTCTGTGCGCACCTTTTGGGACATGGTCAGAAAAATCCAATGGTAAAATACTGTCCATTGAACCATAAACAAATCTAAGAAATCTAACAGGAAACCACGAATGGTAAAATACTGTCCAATTGAAACCATAAACAAATCTAAGAAAGTCTAACAGGAAACCACGAATGTTATAATAACCGAATCTATAGCTGTTTTTAACTGTTCCATTGTAGGCTTCTTAATTTTCTGTAAGCTGTTTTAATGAAAAAAATCCAGAAATCTTCGAAATCTTTATTCCACGCAAGTTAATTGTAAACACAGTCTTTATCTTTTAATAGTCCTTTCTTTCCAGTAACGAACCAAGTGGAATTTTTCAATTTTTGTTCAATTCTTTAATCTTTTTTTCATCCAAAACAGTCAAAAATCTGTTCGGTAAGTGTACTTTATAATCTTCCAACTCGGCAATTATTGTAAACCCGAATTTATCTTTCATTTTCTCCAAATTCACAATTTTGTATTTCTTATTTTCTTCTAATTCTATTAATTTCTTGTATTCTTTGAACTTTAAATCACCAACCTCATTTAATTCCTTTAGTAGCTCCATTTACATAAGAAAAAAATTATTGAAAAAATAGTATTAAAGAATTTAAATTACCCCCTACAAACCAATATAGTAATAAAAGTACTTTTATTACTATAACTATACTATTTTTTCAATAATTTTAAGTCTTAGTTTACAGATTTTTCTATAATAAATAGAAGAATCTACAGCTGTTTTACTACAATTTGTGCTGATTTGTGTAAAATTCTCCACTTTTCAAAGTGTTTAGTTAAACAAATTTTTCTTCTTTAAATAGAAGAATCAAAGCTGTTTTAACCATAAAATTGTGCTGATTTTTATCAAATTTTTGAAAAAATCCTTAGAAATCTACTGAATTATTGCTATTTTTCAGCTTAATAAAAAGATTATTTTACTAAAAAGTAAAAACTTGGCACATTCAAATTTTCCCTATTTAAATGGAGCGGAAAAAGATCAGAGTGCCCGTACTGCAAAAAAGACATTTTCGAACATCATTTTACCCGACATTATAAGTCAAAGAATCATCTGAAAAATAAAGATATTTATGAAAAAGAACTTAAATTATTTGAAGACTTGGGCTAAAGAAAATCAAATTGCCGATCACCAAAAACATGTATAATATAGAAAAATTGCGTGAACTAAAGAAAAATTTTAAGGAAAGTAAAAAAAGATCTCAATCTATTTAAAGATGAAAAAATTCAATCAATCGCTGAGAAATTGTCCATTGAAACAAACGATAAAAACTAAGTCTGAAATGATCGAAGAAATTGACAAAACTCTTAATGAGAAACCTGAAAATATCATTGATGTAGAAGTTTTTATTATCCTCTATCCACGGTCTTTTCAAGCAATACATTTTAACGAATTTAAATGAAAATTTTTCATGTCCAATTTACAAAATATTTTTCTATTTTTGCGTCCAGAAATTAAAAGTTTAATCGAAAAATTTCAAGAAACCGTTAAAAATATAAAGGGCTATCTCTCTTTAGAATGCGAATACGAACGTACTTTAGTGAACGGTGAAACACAAACTTGCCCAATGTATTTTACTATAAAAGCAGACGAGATCTTTGACATAAACGACTTTATTACTAAGCAATTTAATAAATTAACACATCGAGAACAAACGAATCATCCAAATAAAGGTTCTGGATGGACATTAAAACGCTGCAAACCAACTAGTTTTGAGCCTTAATAAACACGAATTTATGAACGCAGGATCATATATCGATTTACCAAAGAAAATCAAAGATAAAAAAGCTTGTATAAATATCAAAAATAAAGATGATTATTGCTTTATTTTATTCTATCCGATGCGCTATTGAAAAACCCGAAAGAGACTGCGAAAGATCAAAACAATATGAAAAAATTTGTAAATGACGAGATATTTTCAGGTTTCGAGTATCCAATGTCCTTAAAAGAATATACAATTATTTGAAAAAACGAAGTTACAATTCCAAGTCACAAATATCCAAAAATGTCTATCAATGTCTACAGTTTTTGATGAAAGTATTAAGGTTGTTCCGTTACAAATTTCTGAAAAATATGATGCAGAATTAAATATTGATCTACTGTATGTAAAACAAGAAGACAAATCTCATTTGTTTTGATAACCGATTTAAGTAGGTTAGTGAGTTCTCAAACATCCAAACATGGACATAAAAAATTTTCTATGTAGGAGATGTTTAAGCCATTTCTACAAAATCTAGAGATTTAGCAGACCATTTAGAAATTTGTAAAAATCACGAAGTTTGTAAGCCAATTATGCCGTTTCCGGGTCAAACAACTAAATTTACTAATTATCAAAAGAAGTTTAGCCATCCGTACGTAATTTATATGGACTTTGAAAGCATATTAGAGAAGATTCCCACATGCAAAAAACAATCCGCAAAAATCGATCACAACCAAGATTCAGAAGCACATTCCCATATGGTTTTACTCTATACTTAGTGTCTAATGTGACCAATCGTATGTACAAGCCGATATGTTATCGAGCCAAAAATGAAGAAGATTTGCCAAATGTTCCTGGCAAAAATTGTTTGGAAGAACTTAATAAATTATCGAAAATACATAGCTAAAAAGTATAATTCTAAGAATAAAATACCTATGAAATTGATCGAAGAAGAAGAAATTTCGTATCAAAATTCAAATCTTTGCCATATTTGTGAATGTGAGGGTTTTGATAATCAAACAAGAAAAAAAGTACGAGATCATTGTCATTTAACAGGTAAAATTTAGAGGTTTCAGCTCATTTATCTTGTAACTTGAATCTCAAATTTCCTCAAAATATTCCCGTTTTCTCTGCCACAATATGTCATGTTACGATACTCATTTGTTACATAAAAGAATTGGCTAAACAATATGGAAACGTTGATTTGATCGCAAACACCGATGAAAAATACATAAATTATTCAGTAAATTCAGGATATGGGTATGAGTTTGAAGATGATAAACCAAGAAAGTTCATCAAGTTTTCTTTCGTAGACACGTTCAGATTTATGGCATCGTCTATAGAAAAGTTAGCTAAAAACCTAAAGAAAGAAGACTTCAAACATACAAATCATTTTATACAAGATGGTCTGAACGCAATTCTAGATAGACAACCAAATGACGAAGAAGAAATCTTTAAAATTCTATCTGGAAAAGGCATATTTCCTTACGAATTTATCGACAGTATTGAAAAACTTGATTACACAGAAGAATTGAGAATTCAAGATTTCTATTCACTTTTGACAGACGAGAGCATATCTGAGAAAGATTTTCAACACTACTTAAATGTTTGGAACAAATTAAAAGTAGAAAAATCTAGGAAATTTACTCCGATCTCTATAACATTCAAGATGTTCTATTGCTCGCTGATATCTTTGAAAATTTTTAGGAATATTTGTTTGAATTGCTATAAACTTGATCCAGCACACTATCTAACAGCTCCCAGTCTTGCATGGGATGCTATGTTAAAATTAACGAATATAGAATTACAATTAATTAGTGATTATAATATGTATTTGATGATCGAAAAAGGTATTCGCGGAGGCATTTCTCAATGTATTAAACGATATGTGAAAGCAAATAACAAATATTTAAAAGATTTTGATAAGACAAAGCCCGAAAACTATTTGTTGTACGTCGATGCAAACAACCTTTATGGGTATGGCCTAATGCAAAATTTACCATATAACGAAATCAAGTGGATGGATCCAAAAACTTACACAACTGCAGAATGGAAAGAAACAATTTTGGAACTCACTGGCGACGAAGATTATGGCTATATTCTCGAAGTCGATCTAGAATATCCGAAGAATTTACATGAAAATCATAAAGATTTGCCTCTTGCTCCAGAACATTATAACAAACAAACTTTGCACAACTCTACTGGATAAAACTGAATATGTTGTTCATTCGAGAAATTTGAAATTCTATCTGGAACAAGGAATGGTGTTAAAACATGTGAATAGAGTTATTGCATTCGATCAGAAGCCTTTTATGAAAGATTACATTGATTTTAATACTAGTATGAGAAACCAAAGCTACAAGCGACTTTGAGAAAGATTTTTACAAGCTGATGAACAACTCTGTTTTTTGGAAAATCTATGGAAAATGTGAGAAACAGATGTGATATTAGACTAGGAAATGAAGAATTTTCAATGAAACAAGCTAAGAAAACAAATTTCAAATGCTTTAACATCTTTGACGACAACTGTATAGCGAGTCACATGTACAAACAAAAGGTTAAATTTAACAAACCGATTTACATAGGATTTTCAGTTCTCGACCTCTCAAAATTGCTAATGTACGAGTTTTATTACAACAAATTAAAGAAGTTTGATCCAGATTTGAATCTGTGTTACATGGATACAGACAGTTATTTCTTAGAATTGAAACGAGATCCCTTTAAAATTATTAAAGAAAATATAGATGACTTTGATACAAGCGATTATCCAAAAGATCATGAATGTTTCACTACTAAAAATAAGAAGGTAATAGGGAAATTCAAAGACGAATTGAATAGCGAGATATTAGAAGAATTTTGTGGATTGAGATCAAAGATGTACTCGTACAAATATCTAGACAAAAATCCAGTAAGGTGTAAAGGAATTAAGAGAAGCGTTGTAAATAAAAACAATAAATATCGAAAACTTGAAGAGATGTTTGTTCGAAGATAAAGAAGAATTTAGGGAGATGACAGTAATCAAAAGCTATAAACATGAATTGTATACCATCACCATAAACAAGCTGGCACTGAACGCTAAAGATGATAAGAGAAATGTCCTAGAAAATAAGATCGATACAGTACCGTATGGCTATAAAAATGAAGCAAAATCTGATATATTAGACGAATTAAATAAACTTGGAAACTTTGAAAATTGAGAAATAAACGGAAGTGTTTACGAATATGAATTGAGAAAGTCAAAGCTATAATTTTTTCTATATAAATGGAGTCTCAAAAGAAATGTACAATATGTCAAGAATTTAGACTTTTTGAAGAATTTTCTAAAAAATAAGAATACCAAAGATGGATTATACTATTATTGTAAAGATTGTAATAAGAAATATAGAAAAGAATTATATGATAAAATGGAAAAATTAACTTTAGAAGAGAAAGAATGCACACGCTGTAAAATAGTTAAGAATATTTCTGAATTTAACAATTGGCATTATAGTAAAGATAAAAAACAAGCATATTGTAAAGAATGTATTAAACAAATCTTTGCTAGACCAGTTCATTGCGTATGCGGAAGAGAAATTCAACATTTCTATAGTCTTAAAAGACATTTACAAACAAACTATCATAATTCGAATGTTTAACATTTTCATCGTGTAATTTAGATATTCTATAAATCAGTCGAGATTCTGTCATATTTGTAGTAAAATGATTTCCGTTGTATAAAATATTCAAAGATTCTTTCATTTGGTTATACAGATTGATAGAATTTGGTCTCCATGTCATCAATGAACAAAATCTCTAATTCAGGATAATTTATTTTTAGATGTTTTAATCGGTTTGGTATTTCTCGTTTCTGAGCTCTGATAACGTAATAAGGATATTCCCACATGTGATTCTTCTTAATTAACACAAAAACATGGTGTTTTTTCTTATCAAAATCTTTACAAACAAGATCTGGTTTCATTAATTCCATTCGCAATTCTTGATTCTCTATTTTCAATGATTTCATTTCATCTTTAATTTGTAACTGTTTTATTTCATCTTTTAACTGCTTATTTTCGTTTTCAAGTTTGTACTCACCAAATTTACGAATGCTTGGTAAAACATCTCTCGTAACCCATTGTTGAAAGCTTTTTGCTTCTATTTTATGAGATCTTAAAATTAACGAATAAAGTCCTGATTCATTAATGAAATAGTATCTTTGTGAATATTTGCGAGGTGGCCCTCGAGGGCTACCTTATCTTTTAGATAAAAGTATTGAGATTTGTCACCTTCATCGACATTATTTCTAATCGCTTTTTCTGTATTGTTATATTCCAATATTTCTGCAACATCTTTAGCCTTAAACCAAAATTCATTATTTTCGTCAACAATTGTTAAAATTTCTTTATTATTGAATTTTAGTTGATTATTTCTTAGATCTATGACTGACTCCATTTAGATAGAAAAAATTTAACAAGCAATTTTTATTTTGAGAGACCTGGTTCATTAATAAAAACAGTACAGGGATGAAGTTTGAAGGTAAGCTATTTATAGCCCCCCTTATATTTAGATTAAAATAGAAGTTTTTATCATCTTCGTCAACGTTTATTCTGATCGTTTGCATAGTATTTTCATATTCTAGAATTTTTGCTACGTCTTTAGCCTTAAACCAGATCACATTGTTTTCGTCAACAATCGTAAAGATATGTTTGTTATTGAATATAAGTTGATTATTGAGTAGGTCTACAACTAACTCCATTTAGATAGAAAAGAAATTTAACTAGTAATTTTTATTTCAGTATAAAGTCCAGATTCATTGATAAAAACAGGGTCAGGATGAAGATTGTTAAGGGGTCTATGGCATAGACTCTTGTAATTTATATATTTAAAAGGCTATTTTCTCGTCATTATCAATATTATTTATGATAGCTTGTCTAGTATTTTCATATTGTAAAATTTCTGCAACATCTTTAGCCTTAAACCAGATCACTTTGTTTTCGTCTACAATCGTTAAGATATTCGTGTTATCGAATGTAAGTTTGATTATTGAGTAGATCCACAACAGACTCCATTTAGATAGAAAAAAAATTTAACAAGCTATTATTTTGAGTGTAAAGGTCGAAAATAGTGTCTGGATGTAATTTTTGTAAGAGTCGCGATTCGATACCCTTGAAAATGTATATCTTCTAGTCTTTTCTTGAAAGTTTAAAGGTAAGAACGATTCGTTCCCCCTAGAAAGACGTGTTTAGAATTTTTAAATGTTGTCTTAATCCACTACCATACTTAGAACTTCTAAATCTGTATTTATAGAGTCTTCCTCCAGAAATATTTTGTAAATCGTTAGAATCTACATCAATTGTGCTGTTAACAACTTTTTTAATAATCTCTAATATTTTATCTTCGTCTTCTGTATCTAATGTAAAAGAATCTGATTCTGTATTGTTTAAAATATTTACAGAGCTTTTACTATTTTTAAACTGTATTTCTACGAGTTCTGGCTTATATTTTTTCATCTAGAAGATTGTATAAACTTGCTCTTAAATTCTTAAAATCTGTCTCGACATTTTGTATTAATTCTAAAATTTTATTATTTCTTTCTTCTTCGATTTTATCTTTTTCGCTTTGTAATAATGTTAGTGCTCTATCCATTTATAAAGAAAAAAATTTGGAACGTGGAACGTGGAACGTGAACGTGAACGTAGAACGTAGAACGTGAACGTAGAACGTGGAACGTGAACGTGGAACGTGAACGTGGAACGTGAACGTAGAACGTGGAACATGAACGTAAATTTTGTGTTTTACGTTTAATTTAACGTTCATGTTCCACGTTCTACGTTCCGCGTTCCACGTTCCACGTTCTACGTTCACGTTCCACGTTCACGTTCCACGTTCACGTTCCACGTTCCACGTTTCACGTTCCACGTTCTACGTTCACGTTCTACGTTCTACGTTCTACGTTCACGTTCACGTTCCACGTTCCACGTTCCAAATTTTTTTCTTTATAAATGGATAGAGCACTAACATTATTACAAAGCGAAAAAGATAAAATCGAAGAAGAAAGAAATAATAAAATTTTAGAATTAATACAAAATGTCGAGACAGATTTTAAGAATTTAAGAGCAAGTTTATACAATCTTCTAGATGAAAAATATAAGCCAGAACTCGTAGAAATACAGTTTAAAAAATAGTAAAAGCTCTGTAAATATTTTAAACAATACAGAATCAGATTCTTTTACATTAGATACAGAAGACGAAGATAAAATATTAGAGATTATTAAAAAAGTTGTTAACAGCACAATTGATGTAGATTCTAACGATTTACAAAATATTTCTGGAGGAAGACTCTATAAATACAGATTTAGAAGTTCTAAGTATGGTAGTGGATTAAGACAACATTTAAAATTCTAAACACGTCCTTTCTAGGGGGAACGAATCGTTCTTACCTTTAAACTTTCAAGAAAAGACTAGAAGATATACATTTTCAAGGGTATCGAATCGCGACTCTTACAAAAATTACATCCAGACACTATTTTCGACCTTTACACTCAAATAATAATTGCTTGTTAAATTTTTTTCTATCTAAATGGAGTCTGTTGTGGATCTACTCAATAATCAACTTACATTCGATAACACGAATATCTTAACGATTGTAGACGAAAACAAATGTGATCTGGTTTAAGGCTAAAGATGTTGCAGAAATTTTACAATATGAAAATACTAGACAAGCTATCATAAATAATATTGATAATGACGAGAAAATAGCCTTTAAATATATAAATTACAAGAGTCTATGCCATAGACCCCTTAACAATCTTCATCCTGACACTGTTTTTATCAATGAATCTGGACTTTATACTGAAATAAAAATTACTAGTTAAATTTCTTTTCTATCTAAATGGAGTCAGTTGTAGACCTACTCAATAATCAACTTATATTCAATAACAAACATATCTTTACGATTGTTGACGAAAACAATGTGATCTGGTTTAAGGCTAAAGACGTAGCAAAAATTCTAGAATATGAAAATACTATGCAAACGATCAGAATAAACGTTGACGAAGATGATAAAAACTTCTATTTTAATCTAAATATAAGGGGGGCTATAAATAGCTTACCTTCAAACTTCCATCCCTGTACTGTTTTTTATTAATGAACCAGGTCTCTCAAAATAAAAATTGCTTGTTAAATTTTTTCTATCTAAATGGAGTCAGTCATAGATCTAAGAAATAATCAACTAAAATTCAATAATAAAGAAATTTTAACAATTGTTGACGAAAATAATGAATTTTGGTTTAAGGCTAAAGATGTTGCAGAAATATTGGAATATAACAATACAGAAAAAGCGATTTAGAAATAATGTCGATGAAGGTGACAAATCTCAATACTTTTATCTAAAAGATAAGGTAGCCCTCGAGGGCCACCTCGCAAATATTCACAAAGATACTATTTTCATTAATGAATCAGGACTTTATTCGTTAATTTTAAGATCTCATAAAATAGAAGCAAAAAGCTTTCAACAATGGGTTACGAGAGATGTTTTACCAAGCATTCGTAAATTTGGTGAGTACAAACTTGAAAACGAAAATAAGCAGTTAAAAGATGAAATAAAACAGTTACAAATTAAAGATGAAATGAAATCATTGAAAATAGAGAATCAAGAATTGCGAATGGAGTTAATGAAACCAGATCTTGTTTGTAAAGATTTTGATAAGAAAAAACACCATGTTTTTGTGTTAATTAAGAAGAATCACATGTGGGAATATCCTTATTACGTTATCAGAGCTCAGAAACGAGAAATACCAAACCGATTAAAACATCTAAAAATAAATTATCCTGAATTAGAGATTTTGTTCATTGATGACGAACCAAATTCTATCAATCTGTATAACCAAATGAAAGAATCTTTGAATATCTTATACAACGGAAATCATTTTACTACAAATATGACTGAATCTCGACTGATTTATAGAATATCTAAATTACACGATGAAAATGTTAAACATTCGAATTATGATAGTTTGTTTGTAAATGTCTTTTAAGACTATAGAAATGTTGAATTTCTCTTCCGCATACGCAATGAACTGGTCTAGCAAAGATTTGTTTAATACATTCTTTACAATATGCTTGTTTTTTATCTTTACTATAATGCCAATTGTTAAATTCAGAAATATTCTTAACTATTTTACAGCGTGTGCATTCTTTCTCTTCTAAAGTTAATTTTTCCATTTTATCATATAATTCTTTTCTATATTTCTTATTACAATCTTTACAATAATAGTATAATCCATCTTTGGTATTCTTATTTTTAGAAAATTCTTCAAAAAGTCTAAATTCTTGACATATTGTACATTTCTTTTGAGACTCCATTTATATAGAAAAAATTATAGCTTTGACTTTCTCAATTCATATTCGTAAACACTTCCGTTTATTTCTCAATTTTCAAAGTTTCCAAGTTTATTTAATTCGCCTAATATATCAGATTTTGCTTCATTTTTATAGCCATACGGTACTGTATCGATCTTATTTTCTAGGACATTTCTCTTATCATCTTTAGCGTTCAGTGCCAGCTTGTTTATGGTGATGGTATACAATTCATGTTTATAGCTTTTGATTACAGTCATCTCCCTAAATTCTTCTTTATCTTCGAACAAACATCTCTTCAAGTTTTCGATATTTATTGTTTTATTTACAACGCTTCTCTTAATTCCTTTACATCTTACTGGATTTTTGTCTAGATATTTGTACGAGTACATCTTTGATCTCAAACCACAAAATTCTTCTAATATCTCGCCGTTCAATTCGTCTTTGAATTTCCCTATTACCTTCTTATTTTTAGTAGTGAAACATTCATGATCTTTTGGATAATCGCTCGTATCGAAATCATCTATATTTTCTTTAATAATTTTAAAGGGATCTCGTTTCAATTCTAAGAAATAACTGTCTGTATCCATGTAACACAGATTCAAATCTGGATCAAACTTCTTTAATTTGTTGTAATAAAACTCGTACATTAGCAATTTTGAGAGGTCGAGAACTGAAAATCCTATGTAAATCGGTTTGTTAAATTTAACCTTTTGTTTGTACATGTGACTCGCTATACAGTTGTCGTCAAAGATGTTAAAGCATTTGAAATTTGTTTTCTTAGCTTGTTTCATTGAAAATTCTTCATTTCCTAGTCTAATATCACATCTGTTTCTCACATTTTCCATAGATTTTCCAAAAACAGAGTTGTTCATCAGCTTGTAAAAATCTTTCTCAAAGTCGCTTGTAGCTTTGGTTCTCATACTAGTATTAAAATCAATGTAATCTTTCATAAAAGGCTTCTGATCGAATGCAATAACTCTATTCACATGTTTTAACACCATTCCTTGTTCCAGATAGAATTTCAAATTTCTCGAATGAACAACATATTCAGTTTTATCCAGTAGAGTTTGTGCAAAGTTTGTTGTTATAATGTTCTGGAGCAAGAGGCAAATCTTTATGATTTTCATGTAAATTCTTCGGATATTCTAGATCGACTTCGAGAATATAGCCATAATCTTCGTCGCCAGTGAGTTCCAAAATTGTTTCTTTCCATTCTGCAGTTGTGTAAGTTTTTGGATCCATCCACTTGATTTCGTTATATGGTAAATTTTGCATAAGGCCATACCCATAAAGGTTATTTGCATCGACGTACAACAAATAGTTTTCAGGCTTTGTCTTATCAAAATCTTTTAAATATTTGTTATTTGCTTTCACATATCGTTTAATACATTGAGAAATGCCTCCGCGAATACCTTTTTCGATCATCAAATACATATTATAATCACTAATTAATTGTAATTCTATATTCGTTAATTTTAACATAGCATCCCATGCAAGACTGGGAGCTGTTAGATAGTGTGCTGGATCAAGTTTATAGCAATTCAAACAAATATTCCTAAAATTTTCAAAGATATCAGCGAGCAATAGAACATCTTGAATGTTATAGAGATCGGAGTAATTTCCTAGATTTTTTACTTTTAATTTGTTCCATACATTTAAGTAGTGTTGAAAATCTTTCTCAGATATGCTCTCGTCTGTCAAAAGTGAATAGAAATCTTGAATTCTCAATTCTTCTGTGTAATCAAGTTTTTCAATACTGTCGATAAATTCGTAAGGAAATATGCCTTTTCCAGATAGAATTTTAAAGATTTCTTCTTCGTCATTTGGTTGTCTATCTAGAATTGCGTTCAGACCATCTTGTATAAAATGATTTGTATGTTTGAAGTCTTCTCTCTTTGAGATTTTTAGCTAACTTTTCTATAGACGATGCCATAAATCTGAACGTGTCTACGAAAGAAAACTTGATGAACTTTCTTGGTTTATCATCTTCAAACTCATACCCATATCCTGAATTTACTGAATAATTTATGTATTTTTCATCGGTGTTTGCGATCAAATCAACGTTTCCATATTGTTTAGCCAATTCTTTTATGTACAAATGAGTGTCGTAACATGACATATTGTGACAGAAAACTGGAATATTCTGAGGAAATTTGAGATTCAAGTTACAAGATAAATGAGCTGAACCTCTAAATTTACCTGTTAAATGACAATGATCTCGTACTTTTTTTCTTGTTTGATTATCAAAACCCTCACATTCACAAATATGGCAAAGATTTGAATTTTGATACGAAATTTCTTCTTCTTCGGTCAATTTCATAGGTATTTTATTCTTAGAATTATACTTTTTAGCTATGTATTTCGATAATTTATTAAGTTCTTCAAAACAATTTTGCAGGAACATTTGGCAAATCTTCTTCAATTTTTGGCTCGATAACATATCGGCTTGTACATACGATTGGTCACATTAGACACTAAGTAATAGAGTAAAACCATATGGAATGTGCTTCTGAATCTTGGTTGTGATCGATTTTTGCGGATTGTTTTTGCATGTGGGAATCTTCTCTAATATGCTTTCAAAGTCCATATAAATTACGTACGGATGGCTAAACTTCTTTTGATAATTAGTAAATTTAGTTGTTTGACCCGGAAACGGCATAATTGGCTTACAAACTTCGTGATTTTTACAAATTTCTAAATGGTCTGCTAAATCTCTAGATTTGTAGAAATGGCTTAAACATCTCCTACATAGAAAATTTTTATGTCCATGTTTGGATGTTTGAGAACTCACTAACCTACTTAAATCGGTTATCAAAACAAAATGAGATTTGTCTTCTTGTTTTACATACAATAAGATCAATATTTAATTCTGCATCATATTTTTCAGAAATTTGTAACGGAACAACCTTAATACTTTCATCAAAACTGTAGACATTGATAGACATTTTTGGATATTTGTACTTGGAATTGTAACTTCGTTTTTCAAATAATTGTATATCTTTTAAGGACATTGGATACTCGAAACCTGAAAATATCTCGTCATTTACAAATTTTTCATATTGTTTTGATCTT
This sequence comes from Homalodisca vitripennis, assembly GCF_021130785.1. Lineage (NCBI taxonomy): Eukaryota > Metazoa > Arthropoda > Insecta > Hemiptera > Cicadellidae > Homalodisca > Homalodisca vitripennis. The sequence continues at coordinate 15,671 of NW_025784283.1, forward strand.
TCGCAGTCTCTTTCGGGTTTTTCAATAGCGCATCGGATAGAATAAATAAAGCAATAATCATCTTTATTTTTGATATTTATACAAGCTTTTTTATCTTTGATTTTCTTTGGTAAATCGATATATGATCCTGCGTTCATAAATTCGTGTTTATTAAGGCTCAAAACTAGTTGTTTGCAGCGTTTTAATGTCCATCCAGAACCTTTATTTGGATGATTCGTTTGTTCTCGATGTGTTAATTTATTAAATTGGCTTAGTAATAAAGTCGTTTATGTCAAAGATCTCGTCTGCTTTTATAGTAAAATACATTGGGCAAGTTTTGTGTTTCACCGTTCACTAAAGTACGTTCGTATTCGCATTCTAAAGAGAGATAGCCCTTCATATTTTTTAAAACGGTTTCTTGAAATTTTTCGATTAAACCCTTATTAATTTCTGGACGCAAAATAGAAAGATATTTGTAAATTGACATGAAATTTTCATTTAAATTCGTTAAAATGTATTGCTTGAAAAGACCATGGATAGAGGATAAAACTTCTACATCAATGATATTTTCAGGTTTCTCATTAAGAGCGTTTTTGTCAATTTCTTCGATCAATTTTCAGAACTTAGTTTTATCGTTTGTTTCAATGGACAATTTCTCAGCGATTGATTGAATTTTTTCATCTTTTAAATAGATTGAGATCTTTTTTTACTTTCCTTAAAATTTTTCTTTAGTTTCACGCAATTTTTCTATATTATACATGTTTTGGTGATCGGCAATTTGATTTTCTTTAGCCCAAGTCTTCAAATAATTTAATTCTTTTTCATAAATATCTTTATTTTTCAGATGATTCTTTGACCTTATAATGTCGGGTAAAATGATTGTTCGAAAATGTCTTTTTTGCAGTACGGGCACTCTATCTTTTTCCGCTCCATTTAAATAGGGAAAATTTGAATGTGCCAAGTTTTACTATTTAGTAAAATATCTTTTTATTAAGCTGAAAAATAGCAAAAATTCAGTAGATTTCTAAGGATTTTTATCAAAATTTGATAAAAATCAGCACAATTTATGGTTAAACAGCCTTTGATTCTTCTATTTAAAGAAGACTTAACACAAATCAGCACAAATTGTAGTAAAACAGCTGATAGATTCTTCTATTTATTATAGAAAAATCTGTAAACTAAGAACTTAAAATTATTGAAAAAATAGTATAGTTATAGTAATAAAAGTACTTTTATTACTATATTGGTTTGTAGGGGGTAATTTAAATTCTTTATACTATTTTTTCAATAATTTTTTTCTTATGTAAATGGAGCTACTAAAGGAATTAAATGAGGTTGGTGATTTAAAGTTCAAAGAATACAAGAAATTAATAGAATTAGAAGAAAATAAGAAATACAAAATTGTGAATTTGGAGAAAATGAAAGAATAAATTCGGGTTTACAATAATTGCCGAGTTGGAAGATTATAAAGTACACTTACCGAACAGATTTTTGTCTGTTTTGGATGAAAAAAAGATTAAAGAATTGAACAAAAATGAAAAATTACACTTGGTTGTTACTGGAAAGAAGACTATTAAAGATAAAGACTGTGTTACAATTAACTTTTGTGGAATAAAGATTTCGAAGATTTCTGGATTTTTTCATTAAAACAGCTTAAGAAATTAGAAGCCTACAATGAACAGTAAAACAGCTATAGATTCGGTTATTTAACATTCGTGGTTTCCTGTTAGATTTCTTAGATTTGTTTATGGTTCAATGGACAGTATTTTTACATTCAGTAGGTTTTCCTGTTAGATTTCTTAAGATTTGTTTATGGTTCAATGGACAGTATTTTACATTGATTTTTCCTGACACTGTCCCTCCCAAATTTTGTGCGCCATGAATCCGGCCATATTTCATATCTACCTTACGTGTGTGGTGTGTGTTGGTGTGTGTGGGTGTGTGTGTGTGTGTGTGTGATGTGTTGAGTGTGTAGTGTGTGTGTTTGTGCAAACTGGTACATAGATTACAAGGGCTGTTAGTATTGATGCTTTTTAACGTATGTAATAGTTCTTTAATCCAGGGCAATCAGGCCAATCCAACTGGTAGTAACCAATAACAGACATTGAACTTGGAGGTGAAGTTTAAATTTAGAGAATCCCTGCGTCCTTTCTGGAACGCAGTGAAACTTTTCCGCTCGTACGTATCCACATTTTATTGCATTTGTCTTCATCAGGATGAAAAGGCATACTAAAAACTATAACAAATTAAATATCTTATATAGAAAGTAAATAAAGGAGCCGAAAGTAGAAAGCTCTCTGGTCAGAAAGGTGGTTTATGTTGAGAGTATATACTTTTTTGATCGGAAACATTTTTGAAGCCATACAGTTTTTGCAGCAATCTAGGCCTTAGCGCTTGCACAGAAAGAGTAATTCACTTAAATAGGCAGAGTTCGGACACTTTTTGACTACAATACCCAACCAAGAACTTTAATATATTAACAACTACTCCAATTTTGTTTATTTGGATACATAACCATGGGGGGGGGGATGAGGGGGAGTGGGAGAAATAATAGGCGGTGTGGGACCGGGGGATATTGTTACGTCTTTCTCTCATGTTTGAAAAATATCGTGGGAATTCATAACATTACTTATCAAATATCATTAGGAACAGCTACGCCCTTCGATTAAGAATTACAATGAGGAAGGCGCGAGTAAACTGCTAGTATTACATAAAAGAAGCTGGTTTAAAAATTGAGTGTTTATATTTAATCTCACTTTATATTTTGTTAATGCATGTTTGTTTTATTTCTGGTTTTTAAGTTTAGCCCCAGTGCAGAAAAAAAACGTTATTAAAAAATAAAAAAAACTTGTGCCATAAAAAACTGGCATAAAAATTATTTACACTTTAATAAAAAAATAGTACTTTACGGTTTTTGGTACACAATGCTTAGCGAGATGCACACAAAAGTAACAGTATGACAAAACTCATTTTGTGAAGGCGCAAAGCGTCGCGCGCTGAATAAAAATGAAGAAAAAAAACACATATACTTCCACAGGATATATATTACATGACCATTTGATTATGCTTATTTTTATCCTATAAATATTAATTATGAAGGGCGAGAAGCTTGTATTTTTTCTAACACACCATTTTATAAAACAAATGACACCGCCAACTTGTAGCTTCTGTCGTATTTACAATGAAACAAGGACAATAAAAGTGCAAGTGACGTAATAAGCTAGAATGATTCTAGAAGGAGAGGCAGAAACTAACGCCAAGAGCTCTCGACCTGAGACTACAGTAGCACTCAAGTAACTTGCGGGGAAACAGCGTCTCCATCTGCACACGGTGGTAACGCTGTCTTAACCACTGAGTTTCTTATAAGTGTATCAACACTAAACACTACTATCAATGCAGCAATTACTCTATCATACAAGCAATTTTCATAAATAATTTTGAATACATTACTGTTTGCAACCATATAATATATCTGTTATTGGAAAAACAATAACGAATAGCAAATGATAATCTGTCATTATTGTAATTAATTGATCGTCAAGTAGATCACACATTTAGGAAATTTAACCCTCATAAAATTTTTTCTTTCAATTGCGAATATAAATTTCCTTAACGCTTCCTTCGCGATACTTCGTTTCCTTAAAAACCATCAATGATTTAGATAAATCCTTGGTTATGAAATTACATTAGTCCACAAGCCTAAAGCATAAAACGTTAGTTTGTCTATTTTTAAATATATGTTTTAATACAAATTAGTTTACGAGTGACATTAATTACGGTTTTCATAATGTAATCATTTACTGTTGTTATGTTTACCAGTAAATTGTAGATACCATTAGTGGCTTTGGGGCCAGAATTTACAAACATCTATAACATTAATCAAAATGTTTGCATATTTAAGAATTTAATGGACTTTCAAATTCCAAACATAAAAAAATTGTCATAAGTGGAAAATTAATCGAATTATTGCACAGGTGCGGTTAGGTTATTTATTACATTAAAAAACGTTACTCTATTAAATACCTACAGACTATTATCGCTTTCTCTTTAATCCCAATGAAAAATAAAGATTTACTTTTGTTTTTCATCACACCCTGAATCCATTTCTGTGTATAGGAAAATGTCCAATTACCTTGAAATACATTGTTATATAAAAGTTGCGATTCAAAATTTTTGTGGTATGAAATTTGGAGTTTTCCAATATCAGATTTTATATTCCTTTGATAGTCAAGACAAGTGGCCACGGGGGTGAAATCCACAACAATACTCTAATTAAATAATTGTATTATATTAATGTGATTTTGCTACTCGGATGAATATCAAGTAAAAGAAGATAGTCCTTGGCACACTGGTTACTGGTTATCGTATTAATGATATTTAATAAGTGATCAAAAAAATGTATCAATTCATTAATATAAATACAAAGCCTTCGAAAGAAATTTAAATTTTTTTAATACTCGTTGGACCGAGATCCCATGTTTTATATCAGACACGTTTTAAATAGCTTGTCAATAATACATTTTTCTGTAAAGAGGTGAGTTTCAGGAGATGGAGTCCATTATCGTAGTCGGGTTGATCGAGCTTCTATTGCCATTGAATAATCAGAGTAGTGATTAAAAAGTAAGTATAGCTACCACTATCGGTTTTTCTTAACTTCCCTTTGAGTGAATTAAAAAATAGTTATAACTATCCCCTTAGTTACGGCTCTACAGTATTTCCCGGACAGGCATAGTTACATCTCACGAAGTGGTGGCGCTCTTTTTGTGTTTTTTAGATTGGAGATAAACGCTATAAACTACACTACAAACCGTAGTGGCCTACTAATTAGTTGCTTACGTTTTTAATATCTGCACTAAATATGATCAACAGTAACCCATAATATTTATATCAAACGAAACCTGACCTGTGGTTTTTTCTTTGTCTATTTATTAATTATTTAAAATAGTCTTTTGGGTACTAGTAGGGTAGGGAATTTATGGTACGTAATATTTTGTTTTGTCAAGTAGTAAGCCATATTTGGTTTAGGTAACTATGTTTTACGTTTGAGGCCGATTTAATGACGTATAACAATTTCAGAATAAAAAATATTTTGTCGTATAATCCATGAATTAAAAACGCACAAACTTTTTGTATTTCATTATGAGGGTATAAACATACAATATGTACAATGGCCGTTAACTATTCCGTAACCCATTAATATTGAGTTCAAAATATACCATAACACACACGACACATACCAACAAAACCGCCGGTAGTGCCTGCTCATTCCGCAGAGACCAGTGTCTTGTAAAAGACAGGCAGGATCAACTTCCGTATGCCATCGTCGTCTTTATTGACGGCAGTATTATCTGGGCGGGTGGTGATGTATTTTGTTGCGTTTCCTTCATTCACTTTAAGGATCGCCTTAAAGATATAGGGCTAATACTTTTTTTTTTTTTTTTTTTTTTTTTTTATTTTTTTTTTTTTTTTTTTTTTTTTTTAAAAACTGGAGTTTACTCACTTGAGTATATTAGTTTAACTCTCTAAATAATAAACGCAACTAGAATTAAGTACGATGTATTATTTCTTCTGAAACATTTTAATTTTTTACACAACTGGTTTATCAAACATTGCACGATACTAGTTGATTTTATACAATATTAGAAATAAGTTTTTCTGGATCTACATGTCAATTCAATTCCATTTTTATTCATTTTTAAGTTCAATTCATTATGTTATTTAATATAATAAATGGTTTCTATTATAATTTGTAAATATTTATAAATTATTATAAAATTTATTTCCAGTTTAATAACGCATCACTATTATTATATTTTTAAGTTTGATGTAAACTGATGCGTAAAAAAGTAAAAAAAAAAAAATGTTTAAAATCTTGTCTTCGTTTTCTATTAGTTTGGAAATAGTTTTTTTCAAATGTAATTTAATACAAAGCTTTTTAAGTTTGCTAGCGATGTTGCTGTGAAGATCATACATGAACGTTTTTCTTTAGGTTATTGATTCTTAATGTGAAATTAACCCCAGTAACACAAAGATGATGATTATCATAGTTGTTTGTTTTTTGATGGTTTTGGTACCTCCATTAATCAAGCGGTTAGCGGAAACCGTATAAATTTGTGGGAAGTTGACTGACCCGATAACCGGATGCACCGGAAAATGCCGCGATGGATTGTGGTTTATCTGACCGAAAATAGTGCCCCTAATTGCACGAAAAGAAAAAAAGAAGTTTAGCCTACGATTAAATAGTGTAAGACCCAATCATATTCTTATCTAATGTATCCATTAATGTAATGAATCAGATGATTATAATTTAAAGAAAAACAGTAAAAAAAAAAGCAGACAAATAGAAGAGCGCCATTCGACCCTAACCTAAAGTTCAAACTAAATTCTTTAAAATGTAATTACACTATTTTATTTTGTCAAACATAGGTAATGTTTTAAGTAAAGAATGACAACAAACGTATACGGCATAGTGCTATAAGCAATCATGCTCATCAAGAATATGTGATTGTATGGAGTAACAAAACATGACTCGGTGTTCTTGTCCCTAGTCTTTTATCTTAATGACTTTTCAAAATTGAAACCCTGTCCAAGCTAACATAGAATAGGGGACCTTGACAGATTGAAAATGAACTAGCCAATGGTTCAGAAAGCTTAACAAAAGAAGTCTCTTTTATTAGGTTATATGTATTTGTAACTGGCAAAATTTTCAATGATATCTTGCTCTTCCCCCATCTAAGTTAAAAAAGTGCCATGATAAATCATATTACATTAACCCAGGAATGAAATAAATAAAGTGAATATACTTCCTGTTAATAGCCGCGTAAAAAAACCCTTTTAGTAGGGGTAATAACTTCTGTAAATTCGGTGCAAAACTAAGCTATTTTTCGGTTTGTTAAAAGGGGGTTAAAAGAAATGACACCCAACTATACCCCGAAATTATGTTTGAGATCTACGAGTGCCTTGCCCCTGAAAAATTGAAAAATAAACTTATTATACTTTGGGAAAAGGCGAATCTTCGCTGTTTTATTTATTTTGAACATAATATAATTTTATAAAACACGTCAGAACGGAAAACAATTAATGGTCTACATGCCGTGTTTTAATGCCGTAACACCCCAAAAATTATAATATGATATCTTGCAAATGAATTTAAAGTTTCCAAAAATGTTTTATCGAATTGAATGATTAAGATAATTTAAGGTATCCCTAACATAAATAGTATAGTATTAGTAGTGATGTATAAAAAAACTTTTGAAAAAAAAGTTGTTTTTATAGCCCCAAAAAATGTATGCAAGGTGGACTTGTTATTTAAAATTTAAAAAAAAATAAAAAGAGAATATTTTTGAAACCCAAAAAGTTTTATCATGGCCCACCATATTGAAACAGTTCAATATAAAAAAAAAAAATTAAACCAGGGTTTTTTTTTACCTGATTATCTAGCTCCCATACCATTTTTGGCATAGATTTACATTATAAAATGTAATAAAAAAGCAATAATACTGAATTTTTCAAAGTTTAACTTTAAAAACGCCCCTTTTAGTTATATCTCAAAAATGTTACACACATGGTTAAATGTGAAGAACATTTTTTTCTTATATATTGAGGTTTGTGTTAAAAAAATCCATTGTTTTATTTTGATCTGCTACTTCCCTAAATTTTTCTTAAAGAGCTGAAAAACAATGTACCACTGTCATAAGGATTGAGATTTGAACCCGGGGAATTACGTTTTAGCAGAGGGTTGTTTCCCTTTAAAATTTTAGTATGTTGTTTTAAATGATCCTTGTATGTTATTTAAGGAGTTTTTAAAATTCTTGTTACACCTCTAACCGTTTTGATTAGGTTTAGACCAAATAAACTGACCGCCCCCTACCCTATATTTTACCCTTACATTTTCACACGTTCAAACTTTCATAAAACCCTTAGTTAAAGTCGGTAATATAAACTTACATGATTATTTTGAAGGGGGGATTATTTTAAGGGGAGTGCAAACAACTCAATACGACAGTGGCATGGCATAGGGGAGACGGAGTATAATTGAAAGTGCAGCCACATTCATGTAAATTACGGGGTTTACAAAACCGCGTCACTGCTTCTTTGGTGGAAACCCTATTACCCTGAGTCTGGCTCGCTTTGACTCTGTCAGCTATTAATGCTAAATATCCCAAAAAGGAAGTCAGTCGTGCGAGAGGTACGGGGTGGTGGTAAATTGGATGAAAACTGAGGTTTTCCTTATATCAATGGTGTTTTTACCTTTTTATTTTACCCACTTAAGCATAGCGAATGACGTGCCACTATTGATTTGTGATGTATTTGAGTCGTTCTGTATTTTTAGAAATCGAGACTATTTTCATAGTTAGGTAATGTACATTAGATACGATTTAGTTAAGTTACTATATTTTTTACAATCACTTCCAAATTGTTAAAGTTAAATTAAAAAAAAAAAATGAAAAAATGGGTTTAAATAAGAGATGGTTTTTTTTACTATTTAAAATCGAGTAGTTCTTAAAACCATAATTAGTTTTAAAAAAGTAATCGTTAATTTTCTAATAGATGACAACAGAAATACTGTAGTTTCTAATGCGTTTGATCCTTGGAAATTCCAGCTTTGGTTTCGTTTTTGGTGGGAAAAATTACAGTTTATTATCAAATATTTTTTCTCACTCATAAAGGTTTATGTTGGCAAAGTTATTGTATTGGTGACGCATTAAACTATATTACTATACGGTCTTGCCTCAAACCATTCTCAATGCTAAACATTTACGAAGCCAGTAGTGCAGTTTAGCGCTCACGCCGCTTATCGCAAGACTACGGCCAACACAAGTAGCTTTGCTGCTCTTGGATGGGTGACTATTAACGACCCGTTCTTGCAAACAGCCCGCTTATCCCAACCATTCGTGGTGGACCGGATTTTCTCTTTGAGCTATTGGCACCCGGATTAAGCGTCCAGATTGCTTCTTAGCCCTAACGTCACCTGTTCAAACTTTAAAATTTTTAACTGATTAAAGTGAATTTAATCCTTTAAAACCCATTCAGCTTGTCAAGGAGAATTACAAAATTCAGTTATTAACACAATAATAAACAACCCCTCATCAATTAAAGTTTGTACAAAAGATGTGAATTATGAAAGTAGTGTTCATATGTAGTTAATATGAAACATTCATGTGATATGGTATACGCATCCTTTAGAAGGACATAATCTTAGCAATATCTCCGCATTTTTATTATTGCGTAGGTTTCCATTCCCCTTCAAAATGTTCAAACGTTTCTCTTTGACAGTGCCGTTTTTAATTTTGGACCTTTAATCGATAATTCGGTAAATGTTTACCAAACTGATTTATTAATTTCCAAAAAAATACGTATAGTATCAATTTAGAATTTTTTTAAATACCCTTTTTTTAATGCAGGAAAGTTTACAATCT